>NC_142078.1:14529940-14544940 GCF_059756535.1 Pantherophis guttatus | reverse complement strand
TATGTATGTATGTATGTATTTATGTATTTGATTCTTACTTCCGCTCATCTCAGTCAAGTGGACTCCAGGTGGCTTACAATTTTATTTATTTATTTTATTTAATTTGTATACCGCCCTACTCCCGAAGGACTCAGGGCGGTGAACAGGCGCAGAATAAAACACATAGAATACAAAAATTAAGAGCAGAAGTAAAATCGAATTAAATCCATTTAGCCCAAGACAAATTTAAAACCCCAGGTTAAGAACAAATTAAAATGTACATTAAAATTTACATTAAAAAAGAATGGGAAAGGTTAGGCCAGACCAGCCTGGTGAAATAAAAAGATCTTAAGAGCGCGGCGGAAGGCGCGTAGATCCGGAATTCAAAAAAAATATAATGATTAAGACACTGAAAACATTTTAAAACAATATAAAACAATAAAAACGTCTACCTTAAATATACAGAGAAGCCAAGATTAACACATTTGGCATCCCAGGCATGGGAGCGTAGCCAAGTTTTTAGGGCCTTATAAAAATCTAACAGGGTTGGGGTCCTTCTGATCTCTGAAGGGAGGATGTCCCATAGACCAGGGCCACTATGGAAAAATCCCGTCTTCAGGATCTTCTCAGGCTGATGGGATCTGCAGCTGGCCCAATCTGCTAGATGTGGTTGGACCACACTTGGAATGCTGTATTAAGTTTTGGTTGCCACAATATTAAAAAAAAGATTTTGAGACTCCAGAAATTAGGGGACTGGAGGCTAAAACATATGAAGAACGGTTGCAGGAATTGGGTATATCTAATCTAGTGAAGAGGGATGTGGTGACTCAGTGGCTAAGGCGCTGAGCTTGTCGATCAAAAGCTCAGCAGTTCAGCGGTTCGAATCCCTAGCGCCGCATAACGGGGCGAGCTCCCGTGACTTGTCCCACCTTCTGCCAACCTAACAGTTCGAAAGCACGTAAAAAAAATGCAAGTAGAAAAATAGGGACCACCTTTGGTGGGAAGGTAAGAGCGTTCCGTGCGCCTTTGGCGTTGAGTCATGCCGGCCACATGACCACGGAGACGTCTTCGGACAGCGCTAGCTCTTCGGCTTTGAAACGGAGATGAGCACCGCCCCCTAGAGTCGGGAACGACTAGCACATATGTGCGAGGGGAACCTTTACCTTTACCTTTAGTCTAGAGAAAAGAAGAATGAGGTATGACATGATAGCAGTGCTCCAATATTTGAGGGGCGCCTACAAAGACGAGGGGTTCAAACTATTTTCCAAAGCACCAGAAGAAGAAAAGGATGGAAATTAACGAAGGAGAGAAACAACCTAGAACTAAGGAGAAACTTCCTGACAGTTTGAACAATTAATCAGTGGAACAGCTTGCCTCTAGAAGTTGTGAATGCTCCAACACTGGAGGCTTTTAAAAAACGATACAGGACATCCATTTGTCTGAAATGATACAGAGTAGTGGGTGGACTAGAAGACCTCCAAGGTCCCTTCCAACTTCTGTTATTCTGAAATTCTTGAGTCGTCATCTGACACAGTGTTTGTTTTGGTGGTGATATTATGGATTAAATTGAAGACGGAATCTTTATTGCTCTGGGGTGAATTGATTGAAGCTGCCTTCAAAAATGATATATTAAAAATTAACTAACAGCTGATGACAAAGTTCTCTTCACCCTGAGCCTTTCCCTTTCGGTTTAAAGGAACATCCCTCACTTGAAAGCATGAGTAGATCACATAAAAGGTGTGAATCCCTTATGCTTTTTTTCCCCTTCTAGTCTCATTACTGGATTCAGTTGATCCATTAGCAATTCTGATCATACTTATATCTGTTAGAATAGAATAGAATAGAATAGAATAGAATAGAATAGAATAGAATAGAATAGAATAGAATAGAATAGAACAGGAGAGGAGAGGAGAGGAGAGGAGAGGAGAGGAGAGGAGAGGAGAGGAGAGGAGAGGAGAAGAGTAGAGTAGAGTAGAGTAGAAGAGAAGAGTAGAAGAGAGGAGAGGAGAGGAGAGGAGGGGAGGGGAGAAGAGAAGAGGAGTGGAAAGGAGAGGAGAGGAGGGGAGAGGAGAGGAGAGGAAGAGAGGAGAAGAGAACAGGAGTGGAAAGGAGAGGAGAGGAGGGGAGAGGAGAGGAGAGGAAGAGAGGAGAAGAGAAGAGAAGAGGAGTGGAAAGGAGAGGAGAGGAGAGGAGAGAAGAGAAGAGGAGTGGAAAGGAGAGGAGAGGAGAGGAGAAGAGAAGAATGGAGAGGAGAGGAGAGGAGAAGAGAAGAGTAGAAGAGAAGAGTAGAAGAGAGGAGAGGAGAGGAGAGGAGAAGAGAAGAGAAGAGAAGAGAAGAGTAGAAGAGAAGAGTAGAAGAGAGGAGAGGAGAGGAGAGGAGGGCAGGGGAGAAGAGAAGAGAAGAGAAGAGAAGAGAAGAGAAGAGAAGAGAAGAGAAGAGAAGAGAAGAGGAGTGGAAAGGAGAGGAGAGGAGAGGAGAGGAGAAGAGAAGAGGAGAGGAGAGGAGAGGAGAGGAGAGGAGAGGAGAGGAGAGGAGAGGAGAGGAGAGGAGAGGAGAGGAGAAGAGAAGAGAAGAGGAGTGGAAAGGAGAGGAGAGGGGAGGAGAGGAGAAGAGAAGAGAAGAGAAGAGGAGTGGAAAGGAGAGGAGAGGAGAGGAGAGGAGAGGAGAGGAGAAGAGAAGAGAAGAGAAGAGAAGAGAAGAGAAGAGAAGAGAAGAGAAGAGAAGAGAAGAGAAGAGAAGAGGAGTGGAAAGGAGAGGAGAGAAGAGAAGAGAAGAGAAGAGGAGTGGAAACGAGAGGAGAGGAGAGGAGAGGAGAAGAATGGAGAGGAGAGGAGAGGAGAAGAGAAGAGTAGAAGAGAAGAGTAGAAGAGAGGAGAGGAGAGAGGAGAAGAGACGAGAAGAATAGCATAGCATAGCATAGCATAGCATAGCATAGCATAGCATAGCATAGCATAGAATAGAATAGAATAGAATAGAATAGAATAGAATAGAATAGAATAACAGAGTTGGAAGGGACCTTGGAGGTCTTCTAGTCCAACCCCCTGCCCAGGCAGGAAACCCTACACCACTTCAGACAAATGCTTATCCAACATCTTCTTTTTAAAATTCCCATCGTTTCAATATTCAAAACTTCATCCTGTGATCCTGAAATGGCGAAGATCTTGGGAGCCCCCTCAGCTAAGCTCGTCTCCTATCTGAGATCATTTCCCTCCCACCCCCCCCACCCCAAATATCTCATGCCATTTAGGGACATGCCCGCTCAAGAAAGGCCTCACTTTGGGTGAAAGGTTAATTATTAAATGGCGAGAAAAGAAACATGAGCCAATTAGAAAAATAATGAGCGCTGAGCAGATAAGGGAAGCTAAAAATTAAGTGCCCGTTTTACGTAACCGGTGCAAGTTGTCCTCTGTGGGAAGCTTTTTAAAACTGGGGGAAACGAGCATTAAAACGCTGAAACTATTTCTGTGGGCAGGATATAAAACTTTTATTATATATATTAAAAGTTGAAACATTAACTTTTGGGCCCACAAGGCCGGAAGGCAAATAGCTATTAGTTATTGACCATTGTCCAATACAACCGATGTCAGAGAAAACGACAGTCCTCCATTTACAACATTCATTTAGTGCCCGTTCAAAGTTATCCTGGAAAAAGGGAGTTATTTTCCACACTTAATGACCGTAGCGGAAGCCCCATGATCACATGATCCGAATCCAGATGCTTGGCAACTGACTCGTATTTATGACATTTGCGGGGTCCCTGAGTCACGTGACACCTTCCTGCACACACACACTTTTGCGACCTACCGCCAAGCCAAGTTAAGGGGGAAGCCGGATTCGTTTAACAACCCTGTTATTCGCTTAACAACGGCAGGGGATTCACTTAACAACTCTTGACAAAGAAAGGTGGTAAAATAGGGGCAAAACGTGCTTAACGGCCGTCTCACTTAGTGACGGAAATGTTGGGCTCAATTCTGGTCGTCAGCCGAGGACTCCCTACAGATGGGATGATTCGTTCAGTTGAAATGCTACGGCGGCGGAAAGTCAGAAGCTGAAATCTTTACACGCCAAAAGAGATGGCAATCCAAATAAATAAATAGAATTTCAGGATCCTAACATGTCGTAGGCATGTCTTCCCTTCCCTTCCATTTGTTGTGCAAGGAATTTTGAAATCAAGATACGGGCGTACCATACAAGCCTAATATGTTAACCTGCTACATAAAAAGCATTGTTTCTTAATAATATTATTCCTCCCCTCAATACTTCCGGCCTTTAGAAACTGCTTTCAAAGAAGCTGTGGGGTGTAGGATTAATTTAGCTTCTCAAGTGAGGGCAGAATTTAAAAATATGCTTTCCAGGGGTGTCATTAAAGTAATTTTAGGCTCTGAGCTTAATAGGCTTAACTGCCCACAAAGTTTCTAGATCTCTTTGTGTCGGCTATTGTACCAATTTGCTTCCTGGATTTCTTTTTTTTTTAAATCCTTTTGTTCCAGCCGAAACAAAAGAGAGTGGTATCCAAGCCTTTGAAAGCTACACTGATAATCATCTCTTGGTGTGTTTGTGAAAATATATATATATATCTGCAGACCTCAAGTGGCACTTCAGGTATTTAAAAGGGATGGTTTTTCTGGCTTGATGATGCCATGAAAGTCTGACCCACTGCAAATATTGACTTTCCAGAGGTGTTTAGAATGAAGAATCATCGGGCTGGAAGGGACATTGGAGGTCTTCTAGTCCACCCCCCCACCCCCCCACTCAAGCTGGAGACCCTAAACCAGGGGATCTGCAACCTTAAACACTCAAAGAGCCATTTGGATCCATTTCCCACAGAAAAGAAAACACCGGGAGCCACAAAACCTGGGTGGGCGTGGTTAACTCGACGTCACTCATTCTCACCCAGTCACATGATACCCTCCGCCATGTCTACCAGGTTTTGTGACTCCCAGTGTTTTCTGTGGGAAATAGGTCACTCTCTCCTCTCCTCTCCTCTCCTCTCCTCTCCTCTCCTCTCTCCACTCCTCTCCTCTCTCCTCTCCGCTCTCTCCTCTTCTCTCCTATCCTCTCCTCTCCTCTCCACTCTCCTCTCCACTCCACTCTCCTCTCCTCTCCACTCTCTCCTCTTCTCTCCTCTCCACTCTCTCCTCTTCTCTCCTCTCCTCTCCTCTCCTCTCCTCTCCTCTCTCCTCTCCACTCTCTCCTCTTCTCTCCTCTCCTCTCCACTCTCTCCTCTCCTCTCCCTTCTCCTCTCTGACACCCGCCCTATACCATTCTGGACAAACACATGTCTAATCTTTTCATGAAAAGCTCCAGTGATGGGCAGGAGTAAAAAAAGAGAAAGAATATAGAAATTATCCCCTTCCGGGACTAGATGAGGCAGTCACCTGGAGCCAACATTGACTCAAAGGCACGCACCCTCTTACAAAATTGTGGGGCTCCACAACTTAGAGAAGAGGGGTAACACCACATCCATGGGGTGGGGGTGGGGGAGAGGACTTAACTCCTCAGAGGTATCGTAAATCATTCTCCACGCATTGACGTTGAACTGACCTCCTAGAAACTCAAAAGTTTGGGATGCACGGCCAAGTTTGAAGTTTTGCATCCATGCACCTTGCGTTAATGAAAGGTTATGGCTTTCCGGAAGAACCTTGCTTGTTGGCCGCACGATGGTGAATCATCACTTCACAGATCGCGTGGGAATGGGTGTGGCTGTCATCAGCTGGCTTGGGTGCCCCCTTGCCCATCTTTTTACAGCCCTTTGGAATGTGGTAACTCTGTTGGTACAAGGTTGGTTTTTTTGGCTGAAGGCCACCAGCTCAATCAACTTATTTGATTTTCCATGTTTCTATATATAGAGGTAGACGCAACTGTATAAACAAGAATGTTCAATAGATGAGATCAAATGGGGAGCTAATGTCCTTTGGTGACTTTTTCTGACTCTTTTCTTTATGTCCAAAGGGTTAAATCTTGGCTGCCAGCCATTTATTTGAGACTACCTCGAAGCCTGACAGAACGTTTAGTTGCTATTCAACTTAACATCTAAGCATCCATAACCTTTATTTTTATTCTCCTTTTCCTTTTCCTTCTCCTTCTCCTTCTCCTTCTCCTTCCTTCCACTTCCTCTTCTTCTTTCTCTCCTCTTCCTCCTCCTCTCCTTCTCCTTCTCCTTCTCCTTCTCCTTCTCCTTCTCCTTCTTCCTTCTCCCTCCTCCTCCTCCTCCTCCTCCTCCTCCTCCCCCCCCACCTCCTCCTCCCTGCAGTTTCTCCAACTTCCTTAAAAACTAAGGGAAGAGAAACAGGGTAGTAGAATAGAAACACATTCTAGTTCACACACTAAGAATAATAATAATAATAACTTTATTGTCATTGTACATGTATACACGGTATACCCATACAACGAAATTCACTTAACACCCAAAGACCAGGTCCAACACACATAACAATCCCCAAACCCACTCCCACCCACCACAAATTCCCCACCCCTAAACCACCCAAACATCCACACAACAGACCAAGTCATGCTGTCCAACAGCTCATTGACGGTGGCCCTTTAGTTCATTTGTTGAGTGCAATTATAGCTCTGGAATAAAAACTATTTGGAAAACGTGCAGTTCGAGTTTTAATTGTTCTGTATCTTCTGCCGGAAGGCAACAGTCCAAAAAGATTGTAAGCAGGATGGGAAGAGTCTCTGAGAAACCGTGGGATGGGAAGAAACCGTGAGAACTCCTGGGACCTTGGCTTACCACATTTCAGCCTTGCTATTGTGGTTTGTACACCACTCTTGATGAGTTTTGTAGAGAATGCAAAGGTGGTTACTTATGGCTTTTCCAGACAACCAGGATGAAGCAAAGGAGGGTTCCAAGTGAGCATCCAGCTTCTAATCCTTCTTCCTCGCTCTCCACAAGGCAGTAAAATAGGAGCTGCAATGGCGCAGTGGTTAGAATACAGGATTGCAGGCTAACTCTGCCCACTGTCAGGAGTTCGATCCTGACCGGCTCAAGGTTGACTCAGCCTTCCGTCCTTCCGAAGTCCGTCAAATGAGGACCCAGATTGTTGGGGGCAAAAGGCTGACTCCGTAAACTGCTTAGAGAGGGCTGCCAAGCGATATATAACTCTAAGGGCTATTGCTAAGCGCTATAAAAACTGTCACATTCTGCTTTTCCTTTGGACTCCACTGACGGATTGAAGGACTCTCATCTTTTATTGATTTGATTTTGAGGCCCTCTTTTCCGCCCTCCAACGAGACTCAGTAGAAGTGAGATTAGGTGCCGTTCTCTCCAAAAGAGTGTGCATTTTTTTTTTTTTTTTGCAAACTGTTTTGCAAGCAGACAGGAACTTGCTTTAATTCCCAGGTTTATCAGACGAGGTTTTTCCTGAGCCCTCAAACCTCAAAAGCAGAACATAAACTGAAAAAAAAAAAAACCACTTGCATTTCCTTGATGCAATGATCACTACACTCAGCGTAATCGTGCAGTGTTTTCCGTGCTGCAATTTGCAGCCCAATTCGGACTTTTTCCCCCACTTCCCGCCCCCAGCAAATGAACGCAGGTGTCAGGAGCAAGAGGTTAATCCTTCCTTGAGCTAAGCTCCGTAGGCATCCCGGCTCTCTGAAAGTCTGGCATTGTTCTCCATGCAGCTGGGAAGAAAGGAAGGAGGCTGCAGGTCGTCTCCGTAAGTTGATGGCCTACAAAGATTTTGGTTGCAGCCTCGCAGGTGGTCAGCGCTGAGTTTCTAGTTGACGTGCCTAGGACAAAAGGAAATATGTGGCTGGAAGGAAAGCCACGAGTCACCTTAATTGATTTGGAATGCAAATGCAATCAAAGCCTAAATCGAGACCAGGAAAGGACCTCTCTTCTTCTCCCTTCCTGGCTTTGAGTTGGAGAAGCTGGCAACACAAACCTGTTTCCCATGAAGTAGGATGCCCAAATGCCAGGCAGAAGATCTCAGAAAGAGTAGGGAGGAGGAGGAGGAGGAGGAAGAGGAAGAGGAGGAGGAGGAGGATATATCTGGATTTCTGGAAGATGTTCTCCAGGATCCATACCACCACCAACCTGATTCATCACCCATCTGATTTCTAAAACCAGAAGAAACCTGACTAGATGTTAGATGTTAGATTAGATCTTCATGGCTGTTTGAGTTGGGAACTCCAACACGTTCCCGTTTTTGTCTTCTCAGAAATGGGCTCCAAGTGGAACAGCTGGTATCTCCGTGGGAGTCTGAGTCTTTTGGGTGTCTTTTCTCTCACTGCCCTGATCCTTAGCTTGGTGAGAATCCACAGCATCACGCAATCTTCTAAGGACAAGGTGAGTGTGCGAAGCGATAGGGGGACAATGTGGCACAATGCAGCGGTGAAATCTTCCCTGGTTTGTCACTGCCGGTGCCTGCTGTGCACGCACATACACAGTGCATGCCAAATGCACCCTGCGTGCATGCATACATAGTACATGCCAAACGCACCGTGCGCAGAAAAAGGAGGCTTGGGAAAGTAAGTAGAACAGCGAGGGGGGGGGAAACAGCTGTGCCGCGTGATTTAAAACAGCTGATTGTCGGAAATACCGGTTCGGATCAACCGGTAGCTTTTTTTTACGGCCCGAACCGGTGCGAACCGGTAGGATTTTACCGCTGGGACAATGGTTAAAGGACTGGATGAAGGTTGGGAAAGACTGAACTCCCGTCCAATTTGAGGTCATAGAAGGTTGATGTCTTTAAGACGTCTTCAGCAGTGGTGGGTTTCAAAAAATTTTACTACCGGTTCTGTGGGTGTGGCTTGGTGGGCAGGGCAGGGCTTGGTGGGTGTGGTTTGGTGGGCGTGGCAGGGGAAGCATACTGTAAAATCTCCATTCCCTCCCCACTCCAGGGGAAGGATACTGTAAAATCTCCATTCCCACCCCACTCCAGGGGAAGGATACTGCAAAATCTCCATTCCCTCCCCACTCCAGGGGAAGGATACTGCAAAATCCCCATTTCCTCTCGACCAGCTGGGATTTGGGAGGCAGAGAATAGATGGGGGCAGGGGCAGTCAAAATTTTTACTACCGGTTCTCCGAACTACTCAAAATTTCTATTACCGGATCTCCAGAATTGGTCCGAACCTGCTGAAACCCACTTCTGATCTTCAGGTCCAAGAGAAGAAAGACAGAATATTTATCTAACAATTAAATGAATGGGTAGATACATACATTTATTGGAATGTGCTGGTTGAACTCTGGAACATTGCCTTCACAAGACCAGATGTCTAAATCATTCCATTTCACGCCACTTTTTGAAAACGTTTGAATTGCATTTTTTAAATACACGGGGTGTAAGTTCATTATTTTTCACCGTAGGGCAGAATTTCACAAAAGTTAGTTCCTTTTTTGTTTAAATTCACGAATAAACACATAAATTTTCATGGAGTTTTCTAACAAAAATGGCGTTTCCCCGAACAACGTTATATCTTCATTTTTCTGTTGTAAAAGTATATTGTACAACCGAGACCTGTCTGTTATAATAGCTAGGACAGATTTCCAAGTTCAGAGATGCCTTAGCTTTGGCTCTTATTTGCAGAGAACACGATAAGGCGTTCTTATATCTGACCTATTTTATTTTTGAATGACTCCTTTCCAGTATGGCTTGGTATTTGATGCAGGTTCATCGCACACGTCCCTCTTTCTATACCAGTGGCCGGAGGAGAAGGAAAATAATACGGGCATGGTTAGCCAAAAGTTCTCCTGCAATGTCAAAGGTCAGTTTTCCCCTCCCCCATTATTCTGAGACGTATTATGGTGTCTGTGGGTGGTGGGACAGCGTACTCAATAGCAAAGAATATACATTACCAAACTAGGTAACGTCATCAGAGTAGCACTGATGGTGTTACTTAGTTGGGTAATGAAATCTCTGCAAGAAAACAAGCAAGCTTAGAGAGCTCCTCCTCTTCTTCTCCTTCTCCTCCTCCTCCTTCTCCTCCTCCTCTTCTTCTCCTTCTCCTCCTCCTCCTCTTCTTCTCCTTCTCCTTCTCTTCTTCCTCCTTCTCCTCCTCCTCCTTCTCCTCCTCCTCTTCTTCTCCTCCTCCTCCTCCTTCTCCTTCTCCTCCTCCTCCTCCTTCTCCTTCTCCTTCTCCTCCTCTTCTTCTTCTCCTTCTCCTCCTCCTCCTTCTCCTCCTCCTCCTCCTCTTCTTCTCCTTCTCCTCCTCCTTCTCCTTCTCCTTCTCCTTCTCCTCCTCTTCTTCTCCTTCTCCTACTCTTCCTCCTCCTTCTCCTCCTCTTCTTCTCCTTCTCCTCCTCCTCTTCTTCTCCTTCTCCTCCTCCTCCTCCTCCTTCTCCTTCTCCTCCTCCTCTTCTTCTCCTTCTCCTTCTCCTCCTCCTCTTCTTCTCCTTCTCCTCCTCCTCTTCTTCTCCTTCTCCTTCTCTTCCTCCTCTTCTCCTCCTCCTCCTTCTCCTCCTCCTCTTTCTCCTCCTCCTTCTCCTCCTCCTCCTTCCCCACTCCCTCCTCCTCCCCCTCCTCCTCCCTTCTAGCATGGATGCTGTTACCTAGTTTGGTAATGAAACATTTGCAAAAAAAAAACCTCAAGCCAGCTCAGAGAGCAGCAAGGACCCCCCACTGTTCAACTCTGCATATTCTTTCTAGAGAATAGACAACCCAACTCTATTGCTGTACTTTAATGTCTTATCTCTACATCTAATATCCATTCCATCCTCCTTAGTAATTTTAGCAGGAGTCGTAATATCCTAAACCTATCCTTGAATAACTCCAAAGACTTGCTTGGAAGCTGGTCAGATCTGGAGCTGGATGAGAACTGCTCAAGATCTGGAACACCGGATCTCACCTCGTTTTTGGTCACTGCAGGACCTGGAATATCCAGCTATGCCAATAACCCTCCGAAGGCTGGTACTTCTCTACGGGATTGTCTGAATGCAGCCATGAGTGTTATCCCGCCAGAAAGGCAGCAAGAGTCGCCAGTTTATTTGGGAGCCACAGCGGGCATGAGGCTACTCAAGTAAGAAGACTTGGCCGGCAAATACATTTCAATTATAAATAAAAATAAATAAAGGGTAGACAAACATGGTGTGAAAGCCAGGTTTGTTTAATCGTGGTTTATTCATGCCAACAGAACTGGCTGGCTTTAGAAACTTATAACAAAGAAAATATATATTTTGTCAGCACTTCAAGCTGCATTTAGTCTAGTGCTGACATAAGAAGGAGAAGCGGAGGCGTCTGGAAAGGGACGTTTGACTTTTCACCTACTTATTTTCCCTGGAGATAATATCCCCTAGGAGATGAGATGGGAGGGGGGAAATTCCCTTGAGCTGGAGCAGTAGATTAGGGTAGAGTGACTTGGAAGATGGCCAATGAGTGCAGGGGAGTAGGAACGGAAAGGGAGGGTTTTGGGTCTGGAAGTCAGTGTTGGCTGTGATGGAGTCGGATTTAGAATGTCGTGCTTAATAAATGGGAGTTTTTCATCAAAGACTTTGTTTGAAATGCAATTTATTTGAGACGACCTCAAAACCTGACAATTTAATTATCCAGCTATTAACAGCAGCTAGAATTGTATTTGCACAATATTGGAAAAGTGAAGAGAGATTCCTACTGAAGAGAAGGTGATTAGGAAAATATTAGAATGTGCAGAAATGAATAGAGTAACACTAGCAATGAAAGAGAAAGAACAAACTGAGTATTATATGATATGGGAAGCAATTTTACCAATGGTTAGAGAATAAAAAAAAGGAAACTGGCAATAAAGGAAGAAGACTAAGAATAAGAATAGAAAATATATTAAAATAGAGATAAGAATAAAATGGCAATTGATAATATGAGTACGATGAGAAGAACTATGCTTAATGTCATTATTGTATCTGTACTAGAAGATATCTTATGAAGGAAATGAAGAGTTACACAAGGTATAATTGTTTAATGTATATAATTTGTGGAAGGATGTTGCACAAATATTTTTACTCTCACTGTTTAAGGAGAGGTGGATTGTTTATATATGTTTTTATATATGTTTTTATATATGTTTTTATTTCATCAAGCTGGCCTGGCCTAAATCTTCTCCCCCTTTAAATATAAATTTTAAATACAAATTTTAATCTGTTTAAATTATGGGGTATTTTAAATTCAGCCAAATTATTTAATTCGTTTTTTAATCTATTTTAAATTTTTGTATCTCTGTGTTTTATCTTCTGGCTGTTCACCGCCCTGAGTCCTTCGGGAGAAGGGCGGTATAGAAATTTAATAAAATAAATAAAAATAAATAAATAATGGAAAATAAATAAAAAAACTTATTTAAAAAAAATGAACTGGCGGGCTTTGCACCCTAACAGCCTCCGTAGCACTTTCTAATCCCAGTTATGGCTGTAAATGGAGGGTTATTTCTATGTTTCTAGTCCTCGTGAAGGCAAAAAGTCTAACTCCCATCTTTTAAATTTTTTAATTTGTGATTTTATAAATTGGGTGTTTTAATCTGTGTTTCGGCCGAAATATTTAATAATTTTAAGGGATTTTTTTAATATTTGTATTATCTGTATTTTATCTTGGCTGTTCACCGCCCTGAGTCCTTCGGGAGTAGGGCGGTATAGAAATTTGATTATTAAATAAATCAATAAATAAAAAGTCACGCTTTTTCTGTGTGAACGATTCCACCCTGCAGGATGCAGAACGAGTCGGCAGCCACGCAGATCTTGGAGGCCGTTTCCCAAACGATCCAGAAATATCCTGTGAGTTTCCAAGGTGCTCGGATTATCAGCGGGAAGGAGGAAGGTGCTTTTGGCTGGATCACCATCAATTACCTGCTGAATTCTTTCACCCAGGTAGGACTGGATTCAGGGAAAGCGAAGCCAAAGCCAAAATAGCCAAGGAGAGAAGCAACCCTAGAACTAAGGAGAAATTTCCCGACAGTTAGAACAATTAACCAGTGGAACAATTGGCCTCCAGAAGTTGTGAGTTCTCCAACATTGGAAGTTTCCAAGAAAAGATTCTCCGGGATGGTAAAAGTGAAGAGAAGGACCAGGGGAGACAGGATAGCAGTCTTCCAATATTTGAGGGGCTGCCATAGAGAGAAGGGGGTCAAGCTGTTTTCCAAAGCACAAGGAAGAAAGAAAGAAAGAAAGAAAGAAAGAAAGAAAGAAAGAAAGAAAGAAAGAAAGAAAGAGGGAGGGAGGGAGGGAGGAAGGAAGGAAGGAAGGAAGGAAGAAAGAAAGAAAGAAAGAAAGAAAGAAAGAAAGAAAGAAAGAAAGAAAGAAAGAAAGAAAGAAAGAAAGAAAGAAAGAAAGATATCTGAGTGAACCATAGTTGGACAGGAGACATGGCTAGTCTAGTGAAGAGAAGGACCAGGGGAGACAGGATAGCAATCTTCCAATATTTGAGGGGTTGCCCCAGAGAAGAGGGGGTCAAGCTATTCTCCAAAGCACTTGAAGGCCAGACAAGGAATAATGGATGGAAACTGATCAAGGAGAGATTCAATCTGGAAATCTTTTCTTTATCTTTATCTTTATTCCAATTTCTACACCGCTCTTCTCCTTTCGGACTCAGGGTGGTGAACAGCCAGAAATAAAACATTTTATATACAAAAGTTAAAATAAATTTAAAATAATTAAATAAATTTGGCCCATTAATTTAAAACATTCCAATTCAAAGCCATATCAAAATTTATTAAAACCAATCATAAAATCAGGAAATAAGGAGACATTTTCTGACAGTGGGAACAATCAACCCCATGGAAGAGAAGTTGCCTTCGGAAGTTGTGGGAGCTTCATCCCTGGAAGCTTCCAAGAAGAGACCGGAACTGCCACCTGCTTGGGTGGGTGGGTAGGGGTTGGATTAGATGACCTCCAAGGGTCCCTCTCAACTCTGTGATTCTATTCTAATCTTCTCTCTGCAGTACTCTGCCAAAGAACGAGACTGGATCCGTCCTCCCTCAGCCAATATCCTGGGAGCTCTGGACCTCGGCGGAGCCTCCACCCAAATCAGCTTCATCCCAGCCGGCCTGATCGCGGATCCATCCGAAGCCGTGGAGTTCCGCCTCTATGGCTTTAACTACACCATCTATAGCCACAGCTACCTCTGCTACGGCCAGAACCAAGCCTTTCAACGGGTGATCCGGTTGATCCTTGTAAGTTAACCTGAGGGTAGCTTGGAAGCCACCAGCAAGGCAAGGGTGGGGAGATTAAGTAAAGCAGGAGAAGAAGGAGGAATTTCCTGACAGTGAGAACAATTAACCAGCGGAACTCCTTGCCTCCAGAAGTTGTAAATGTTCCATCACAGGAGGTTTTTAAGAAGAGGTTGGATAACCATTTGTCTGAAGCGGTGTAGGGTTACCTGCCTAAGCAGGGGGGTGGATTAGAAGACCTCCAAGGTCCCTTCCAACTCTGTTATTCTGTAAATCTGTAAATTGAGAAGATTCCTGTCTCTGAGCGCTTAGCAATAGATCGGTTTAACTAGCCCTTCGACTATAAGGTAGAAGGTTTCCTACCACAATGAAGAGGGAATCAAGCTACTCTCCAAAGCACCTTGAGGGCAGGAGAAGAAGCAATGGGTGGAAACTAATCAAGGAGAGAAGCAACCTAGAACTAAGGAGAAACTTCCTGACAGTTAGTACAATTAACCAGTGGAACAACTGGCCACCAGAAGTTGTGAATGCTCCAACACTGGAAGTTTTTAAGAAGATGTTGGATAACCATTTGTGGTGTAGGGTTTCCTGCCTAAGCAGGGGGTTGGACTAGAAGACCTCCAAGGTCCCTTCCACCTCTCTTATTCTGTTCTTTATGGATCTGGTCTTGTGTGCTTGAGAATTGATGAACGTTGCTTTCAGAATGGAGGCACCAGCGATGAGGTGGCTCACCCCTGCTACCCAAAAGGCTACCAAGAGATGGTACAGACGGCGTCCTTCTCCGGCAATCCGTGCGCCAAGCCTCTGCCCTCGACCGCATCTTCGGCCAACGTAACTCTGGTGGGCAAAGGGAATTTCAGCCTCTGCCGGGAAAAGTTCAAAGCCATCTTCAACTTCTCCGGCTGCCGAGATCCATCATCCTGCGGCTTCGAAGGAATCTACCAG
>NC_142078.1:14479940-14524940 GCF_059756535.1 Pantherophis guttatus | reverse complement strand
TCTCTTCTATTGGTGCAGTCCGAAAATCCCAAATGTATTTTTAATTCTCTCCTTCGAATGGTGTAAGAGAACAAACAAACCCCACTGCCTTCTAGCACTGATGAGGTTACCTACTTGGGTCACGAAATGTCTGCAAGAAAACTAGCACCCACCCACCCACTCCCCAATGTCATATCTTATCAACAGCTCAGTGTCGGCAAACGAGACCTTTTTTTCCTTCTTCCTTCTAAAGTTGGGTGGCCGCAGCAGGGCATTCAGGCGCCGCGAAGAGTTTAGGGAAAATTCCCGTCATTCCGTTGCATCGGCCTTCCAGCCATTCCTCGTTCACTGTGGAAACAGAACAGATCCATGGTGAGGATTGTGGGGGGGGGGGGAGGGAGGGATCCAGGGGTGGGCGTGGCCTAATTGGCCTCCTGCACCATGGCGGGGGACGGAGAGGCGTTTTTGCCCTCCCCGGACTCCGGAGGCTTTCCTCGAGCCTCTGGGAGGGCTAAAACAGCCTCCCCAGGCTCCGGAGGCCCTCTAGAAGCTGGAAACAGGTGGTAGGCCTGTTTTTTCGCCCTCCCCGAGCCTCCTCATGCGCCCTGCACTTATCTGCATCCAAAATGGGCCGCGTGGGGACTCCTGAGAGGGGTGGGGTCAGCGGGGCCAGCCAGGAGTGGGATTTGGGGGTTCTCCGACCTGCACAGAATCTTAGCTACAGGTTCTCCCGAACCCCTGTGAACCTCCAGCAGTCCTGGGAGGATCGCTTGAGAAAGAAAACCAGCCTCCGTTGATCTCTCCTACCTGAATTCCCAAGCGAGGGAAAGAGGACGCTGAGCTCACTGATCCCAGCAAACCCCACTCTTGGGATCCGTGTCCTATTTCCTACCTTCAGACAGGATCTCGAGGACTTCCCCGTCTTTAAAATTCAAATCTTCTGGCGCGTCAGAGGTGTAAGAACGTCGTCCAACCATGCGGTAAAGGACAGGCCTATGATCCGCTTGTACTTCTTCACCCTTGAAGTGGAATGGCAAAAGGAAGAAATTGGTGAATGCTATTTTGCTCCTTCTTTTCTTTACTTTATTCTTACTATACCAGATTACTGGTATAGGACAGTCCTGAAAACTGAGTCGCCCCCCCTGAACGCAAGAAATAATATATACCTGGCACCAAAGGGTCAGTGTGTTACGTTGTGCATCTTGGCATAAATTCATCAGTTGTCCATCGCTGTTAATAGTGATGAAATCAGTGCTTCCCGAAGCTTTGTACCTGTGTAAAGTCCGTGACAGACACAAATTTATGGATGAGAGAGAAAGAGATACTCCTTCATAGTTATTCACAGCCCTCTCTAAGCGGTTTACAGAGTCAGCCTCTTTCCCTCAACAATCTGGGTCCTCATTTTACCCACCTCGGAAGGATGGAAGGCTGAGTCCACCTTGAGCCGGTCAGGATCGAACTACTGGCAGTGAGCTGTTAGCCTGCAGTACCACATTCTAACCACTGCGCCACCATGGCGCTTAATGTCAAATTCTACAGACCCTATTTCGGTCGTATCCGTAATGTGGATTGGTTGATTGAAAAACAGCATTGGGGGTGTGTGGGAAAAACAGCCTCCTACCTCACTTTCAGGGTTGCCACCTGCCGACGATATTCTTCTTGTAAGATGGCCCTAAGTTTTGCCAGGGATGGGACCTTCTCAAATTTTTGATTTACAACGAAAGAGCTGTGAACTTTTAAGTAGAAACCGTCGTTCGTGGGACCCACCGGTGGTGACTGCAGAGAGATGAAAAAAAATCCCGCTGGAAAAAATACAGTTTCTGCCAATTTTCTCTCCTCCTCCCATCGCCCCTTAAATACAGGTAGTTCATTTAGTGACCAGAGTTCGGTGGTAAGGTGGTAAAACGTGGCAAAATTCACTTAACAACTGTCTCGTTTAGCAGCAGAGAATTTGGGTTCAATTCCAAGGTGGGTTTCAGCAGGTTCTGACCAGTTCTGGCGAACTGGTAGCGGAAATTTTGAGTAGTTCGGAGAACCGGTAATAAAAATTCTGACTGGCCCCGCCCCCATCTATTCTCTGCCTCTCGAGTCCCAGCTGATCGGGAGGAAATGGGGATTTTGCAGTATCCTTCCCCTGCCACGCCCACCAAGCCACGCCCACCAAGCCATGTCATGCCCACCAAGCCACACCCACAGAACCAGTAGTAAAAAAAATTGAAACCCATCACTGGCTCAATCGTGACCGTTGAAATTGAAGATTATATTTTTGAAAAGCGGAGAAACTTACCTCTGGAAGACATTCCGACTTGGGATTTTTGGAATCGATTTCATTTCCTTCTCTCTCTCCTGCAAAAAAAAAATATAAAAAAAAAAGTTTGTCTTATTTTCATTTCTTCCGTTCGAGAAAAAAAAAAGAGAAAAAGGCAATTTTGCTGGCAAAGAAGTCAAAGCAGTCCTGGGAGAAAGAGGTGGGAGGAGGCGCGGGAAAATCTGCCTCTCTAATCTTTGGAGGAATTTAAACGTTGGGGAAAATAGATTCCTAAAAGACTAGACCGGGAAGGAAATGTTCTCTTTGGCGGGGTTGAAATCAACGTCACCTCTCTAAATCGCACTCCTCGTTCTTACCACAATGTTGATATATGCATGTTGTGGTCGGAATTGGCTGTTTCCCTCGCCTTCCCATCGCTTCTCGTGTTTCCCAGCAAAGTTTGAGAGGCTGTATAGATATTGGTTGTGTAACTAAACAGATTTATTGTATTCCCTCACAAGTGCTTCATTGTGGCGCCTTCGATTTCCAGCAAATTATGTGTTTGTGCACATACGTGTTTGTCTGTCTGTCTGTCTATCTATCCTATTTGTCTGTCTGTCTATCCTATCTCTCTATATCTCTCTTTCTCTTTCTCTCTCTATCCATCCATCCTATTATCTGTCTGTCTGTCTGTCTGTCTATATATATATCCTATCTATCTATCTATCTATCTATCTATCTATCTATCTATCTATCTATCTAGCCATCCTATTATCTGTCTATCTGACCGTCTGTCTGTCTGCCTACCTACCTACCCACCTACCTACCTATGTCTGTCTGTCTGTCTGTCTATCTATCTATCTGTCTGTCTGTCTGTCTGTCTGTCTATCTATCTATCCTATCTCTCTCTCTCTCTTCTCCCTATCCTATTATCTGTCCGTCTGTCTGTCTGTCTGTCTATCTATCTATCTATCTATCTATCTATCTATCTATCCTTGTTTGTCTGTCTGTCTATCTGTCTGAGGGAGCGAGGGAGAGAGGAATAGAGAGAGAGGGAGGGGGAGAAAGAGAGGGGAATAGAGAGAGAGGGAGGGGAAGGGGGAGAGAAAGAGAAATAGAGAGTGCGGAATAGAGAGAGAGGGAGGGGGAGAGAGAGAGAAATAGACAGAGGGGGAGGGGTGAGAGGGAGGGAGAAAGAGGAATAGAGAGTCAGGGGGAAGGGAGGAAGGGAGGAAGAGAACAATAGAGAGAGAGGGAGAGGGAGGGAGAGAGGGAGAGAGAGAGAGACCTTTGTCTGCCTGTGGATCAATGAAGCCCTCCATTAAGAAGGGCGGTATAAAAATTTAATAAAATAAATAAATAAAATAAATTCACAAAACTTTTCTTGCTGGGTTGCAGTGACCCCCACTAGATAATCCACTCAAGAATCGTCAACTTAGCCTGACCTGGCATCCAGCTCTTTTGGTTCTCATGAAGAAGACCGGGAGGTGTCATTTCCGGTGGAGGTGGGATTCCTTGGGTGATCTTCTGCAAAAAAAAAAAGAGAGAGAGAGAGGGAGGGAGGGAGGGAGGGAGGGAGGGAGGGGGAGAGAGAGAGAGAGAGAGAGAGAGAGAGAGAGAGAGAGAGAGAGAGAGAGAGATGCATTTTCGTTCTTCCCAAAAAGATGTAAGATCCTTCCAGTTTTTAGCTTCTGTGGAACCCAAGGCAACTGGGTAGAGGAGATGGGGAGGAAAAATTCACCCCAGACAGATTATTCCTCTTCTGAAGCCCCACTAGAGGGCACAAAAACACATCGTTTGTATCACCAAAGTAGAAGCTCTTCTCCGTCTGCCTACAAGGCAGCTGGTCTCAGGAGCGGCGAGGAGCCCTGGCAGGACTTAAAAGTTGGCCACCTGCTGCTCGGTGACCCACCCAACCTCATTCTTCCCCATGTTGTCCCACACACCTGAGGCATCTGATGGGAAGTGTCAACGCTTGAGCCCTCTTCAAAAGCAGAAGAAATGATCTGTGCAAGCAAAGGAATTCAGAGATGAGTGAAATAGCCAAAAGATCAACTAGGGTGACTATTTAGCGTCTCTCCTCGTGAAATCCAAAGTTAGGTTTTGGGTTCTGGTTGATTTCCAGAGCATGGAGAGAGCCAAGAGACCTCTTAAAAGTTCTTCTGGCCACACTCAGGGTCTCAAGAATCAAAAGGAGAAGAGCTATCTTCTCCGTCCTGATTTTCATCGCTTAATTCTGACATTGAGGTAGCCATTCTTTGCTTCCACTGTAGACATCTGGAATGGGATGTGGGAATATTTCTCATTAAAATCCCATTTTAAAAAAAATCGAGCTTGGCAAGACCAAGTGTTTTCAACTCCCACCTAACCTTGAGTTTTCTTGATAGCTTCTCATCCAGTTGATCGTTTCTCAACGGTACTTGACTTTTGAACCCAAACTTGGTTAATGGGATCCAGTGTTTCTCAACCTTGAAGATGTGTGGACTTCAACTCTCAGGATTCCCCCAGCCTGCCATGATGGTTGAAGATGTGTGAAGACGGTTGAAGATGGGTGGATTTCACACAACTCCTAGAATTTCCCAGTGAGCCGTGATGGCTGAAGGTAGTTGAAGATGGTTGAAGATCACTGGAGGTTTTTTGAGAAGAGGCTGGACAGTCACTTGTCTGAAATTGTATAGGTTCTTCTGCTTGTGCAGGGGGCTCGACTAGAAGACCTCCAAAGTCCCTTCCAGATTCTATTCTATTCTATTCTATTCTATTCTGTTCTGTTCTGTTCTGTTCTGTTCTGTTCTGTTCTATTCTATTCTATTCTATTCTAATCTACTCTACTCTACTCTACTCTACTCTACTCTACTCTACTCTAATCTACATTCTATTCTATTCTACTCTATTCTATTGTATGCTACTCTACAATCTATTCTATTCTATTCTATTCTATTCTGTTCTGTTCTGTTCTGTTCTGTTCTGTTCTATTCTATTCTATTCTATTCTATTCTATTCTACTCTACTCTACTCTACTCTACTCTAATCTACATTCTATTCTATTCTACTCTATTCTATTGTATGCTACTCTACAATCTATTCTATTCTATTCTATTCTATTCTATTCTATTCTACTCTACTCTACTCTACTCTATTCTACATTCTATTCTATTGTATTCTCTTCTCTTCTCTTCTCTTCTACTCTACTCTATTCTACTCTACTCTACTCTCCATTCTCTATTTATTCCAATCTCCTATTCTTTCTCTTCTCTTCTCTTCTCTTCTCTTCTCTTCTCTTCTCTTCTCTTCTCTTCTCTTCTCTTCTCTTCTCTCCTCTCCTCTCCTCTCCTCTCCTCTCCTCTCCTCTCCTCTCCTCTCCTCTCCTCTCCTCTCCTCTATAGATGTGTAGACCTTAACTCCCATGGCTGGCTGGGGAATCCTAGGAGTTGAAGTCCACCCATCTTCAAGTGTCCAAAGTTGAGGAACATTGCTGTAATCAGACGCTGGTATAGATAGAACATCTGAACATGGTTTGAGAGGATTTCAAGCAAAATAAACCCAGCTTTTATAATCACCTTGGATTGACCGAGATAGTCCTTTTCTTTCAACTCTCCAGCCTGCAAGGGAGGCCTAAAAATTTTCCCTGGGGGGACGGTCTGGGGTTCCAAGAAGAGATGACCCTGAGATAAAAAGAAGAGGCAAAATCTCAGCTCAAAAAGGGAGAAGAACAGAGTGAGTTTTAAAATGGAATGAAATCTCAAGTTTTTTTTCAGGGAGGGAAGGGTGGAATTTGCCTGGCTGAAATCCCTCCCTCCCTCCCATTTAAACGAGAGGACTTACCTCTACTTGCTTTAAAGCAATTGCGGTTCGTCTTTGGGGCATTTGCCCGGCTGCTTCTTCCAGAGCTTCTCGCGCTTCGTGCCAGCTTCCAAGCCGACAGTGGGCAGCTGCCATATTGTGCAGAACCTGCGGCCATAGAGAAAGGAAGTTGTAAGCTCTGGTGGTCACACAGAACTCTTTGGCAGAGAGAAAGATGGACGCTAGACCAGCTTGGCCTAAATTTCCCAGGCAACGGCAACAGATCTGAAAAAGCTGTTCAGAGTTTTATTTTGTTTTTCAAAGCAACTGGGAGGGGGCTCCCAAGGGAACTTGGAGAAAAGTTGCAAAGGATTTGCTCCCGAGCAAATAAATGGCAAAGGTTTTCATCCGCAGCAGAGTTGAGTGGCGATTGCGCTAAATAATAAAAAGGCATTTTTTAAAAAAAAAAAGTGTCTTTTTCATCGATGAGACAGTTTTTGGCATTGGTTTGGCCCAATCTTCCTTTCTTCCTTGGCCCAATTTCAAGAGTTTCGGAGCCATAATTCCATGCTGGTGGTGAAATCCAATATTTTTTTACTACCGGTTCTGTGGGTGTGGCTTGGTGGGTGTGGTCTAGGTTGGTAGGTTTGGCAGGGGAAGGATACTGCAAAATCCCCATTCCCACCTCACTCCAGGGGAAGGATACTGCAAAATCCCCATTCCTGGGGGAAGGATATTGCAAAATCTCCGTTCCCTTACTGATCAGATGAACTAATTCCTTCCTGCAAAAGCTCACGTCCCGTTCGCTCCTCTTTTATGTCTTATGGGAGGGGCCAATCATCTCCAAGCCTTACTTCCAAGTCGACCCTGTTCCCTTAATTGTTCCTGTTTCCTGGCATGCGCACACTGGGAACAGGCTCCCGCTGTTCTTCTGCCTCGCTGAGGTCAGACTCCGGAGACTCCGGAGGCAGCAAAGAACTCCCAGATGGCCTTGGCCCCCTCTCTGCCTTCGACTCAGAGCCCTCGTCCCAGCCTTCCCCAGCCTTCCCCAGGACTGGCCCATGTTCCTCCCCAACCTCCTCACTGTCCGAATCTGCTGCTGGCCATTGGTGGGCCACAACAGGTTGAAAGTCAAGGACCACCTGTGATACGATACAAAATTCCTTTATCCAATGAAAAGTGAGAAAATATCTTTTTTGTGTTTGTTTGTTTGTGAGATGCACGTTCAGAGTGATGCTGCTTAGAAAGATGGAAATTTATCCCCCCCCCCCCGTTTTACTCCAATGTCACTCAATCCTGTTTCTCATCTCTCACCTCCGAGGCGCAGAGCACAAAGGCTAAACCGATCTGTTTGTAATTGATGCAGGAATTATTCCCGAGAAAGCACAGAGCCTTCTTCCCGTCTTTCAAAGCTTCCTCGTACCTGGGGTCAGAAGAGAGGAGAGAGAAAGATGGGTGGTGGGGGTGGTGGAAAGGAGGGTGGAAAAAAACGAAGGTAAGGAAGAAAGTTGCATTTATTATTGATGGAGAGCGCGGTACCCTGTAAAGGCTGCGCTTTATAAAATGTCACACCGGATGCGTTGCTTCAACAGCTGCTTCCAATCAAAACTTTAGATGACAGAAGCGATGGGATTTATTTATGAATTAAATTTATATGCTGGCCCTCTCCCTGATAAGGCGACTCTGGGTGGAGTCAGATGAATTAGAATTTGAAAGAAATAGAAATAGAATTAATTAGAATTAGAATGGATAGGATGGGGTAGGGTAGGGTAGGGTAGGGTAGGGTAGGGTAGAATAGAATAGAATAGAATAGAATAGAATAGAATAGAATAGAATAGAATAGAATAGAATAGAATAGAATAGAATAGAATAGAATCAGAGGTGGGTTTCAGCAGGTTCTGACCAGTTCTGGAGAACTGGTAGCGGAAATTTTGAGTAGTTCAGAGAACCAGTAGTAAAAATTCTGACTGGCCCCACTCCCATCTATTCTCTGCCTCCTGAGTCCCAGCTGATCGGGAGGAAATGAGGATTTTGCAGTGTCCTTCCCCTGGAGTGGGGAGGGAATGGGGATTTTGCAGTATCCTTCCCCTGGAGTGGGCTTGGAATGGGGATTTTGCAGTGTCCTTCCCCTGGAGTGGGGAGGGAATGGAGATTTTGCAGTATCCTTCCCGTGCCACACCCACCAAGCCACGCCCACCAAGCTACACCACGCCCAGCAAGCCACGGCCACAGAACCAGTAGTAAAAAAAAATGTGGATTTCACCACTGCTTAGGATCCTGGGTTTAGCGCGTCATGTGAAATGCAACATGGGAGGTGACCCTTGCTTACCTGCCCAGCTGCAAATGAACGTAACTTCGTTGGAAGAAGCCCACGGCTAAGCAATTGTCTTTGGAAAGCGTTTGATCAAAAGCCTGAAAGGAAAAATAGAAATAGCTCGTCAACAGGATGAAGGCCAAGTAATTTTCCCCTTGCTTTTAATCATGGTTCGTCTTGGAGAAAGAAATAGAAAGTTGATGTCACTCGCATCGAGGGGTGCCTCGCCGGCCGCTACTCAACCCTCCCTGCCCACCCGGGCCCCTTAGGGCCCCACTAGGAAGCAGTTGTTGGAGCTAAGCAGCCACCACGAGAAAGAGTTGGCAAAACAGCTGGCTCAGTTCGAATTGGATCTGACCGAGAAGGAGGCTCAGCAGAAGCACCTCACTGAGGACTAGGAGCATAGGCTTTCCAAGCAGAGGGAAGGCCTGCGGGAGAGAAAGGTCAGGTACCGGCACCTGGAGGATCAGCGGACTGAGACGGTCAGCCAGTTCCAGGCCATGAGGCAGTCCCACTGGAACGAGACCCTCCGGCTCTTCGCCACCAGCGGCGCTTCCCTCCAGCCTTCGCCCAAACCCCCACACCAGGAGGCCAAAGCAGACCCCGAGTCAGAATTTCTTTCCTCCTCCGATCCACATAAAAAGACCCCGAAGGGGGAGACTCTCTGCAGCAACACAAACGTTCATTGCACATATCCGGCCCAGGGGCCATAATTTTGAGGACTACTGATTTAGTGCAATATTTAAAAAATGCAAATAATTTTTCTGCGGGCCACCAAACTTTTCTCGCGGACCACCAGTTGGTGACTGCTGGACTAGAAGACTCCAAGGTCCCTACCAATCTTATAATTCTATTTTTATTTTATTTTTTTTAATGTGAGCTGGCCACCTCGGTAAGCCTGACCTTCGTTGCATCGGGAAGCCGTGAATCAGAGGCTTGGGGTTTCACTGGAGGCAGCTTGTTTAGATTGCATTGCTGGGAAGGACTCCATCAACCCTTTCAAAAGTAGGGCACGGCAGGATGCCAAATCTTTTCTGCGTGGGGGCCCACGAGCCCAGAGGGATGCTGAACTTAGCGAGGAGTCATTTCAATGGAGTTTGAACAGAAATAGATTAAACTCTGCTGTATTGTGTCTTTTATCGGCTGGAAAGCGGGGTGCTCCTGAGCATGGACAAAGTGCCTTTGGGAGAAGGGATCCCAGCTGAGCGGGAAAGTGTTTATTTTACCCACCGTCTCTCTTTCGATATTCCTGGGTTGAACTTAGCAAGGAGTCATTTCAATGGAGTTTGAACAGAAATAGATTAAACTCTGTTGTATTGTGTCTTTTATTGGCTGCTGGAAAGCGGGGTGCTCCTGAGCATGGACAAAGTGCCTTTGGGAGAAGGGATCCCAGCTGAGCGGGAAAGTGTTTATTTTACCCACCGTCTCTCTTTCTATATTCCTGGGTTGAACTTAGCAAGGAGTCATTTCAATGGAGTTTGAACAGAAATGGATTAAACTCTGCTGTATTGTGTCTTTTATCGGCTGGAAAGCGGGGTGCTCCTGAGCATGGACAAAGTGCCTTTGGGAGAAGGGATCCCAGCTGAGCGGGAAAGTGTTTATTTTACCCACCGTCTCTCTTTCTATATTCCTGGGTTGAACTTAGCAAGGAGTCATTTCAATGGAGTTTGAACAGAAATAGATTAAACTCTGTTGTATTGTGTCTTTTATTGGCTGCTGGAAAGCGGGGTGCTCCTGAGCATGGACAAAATGCCTTTGGGAGAAGGGAT
This sequence comes from Pantherophis guttatus, assembly GCF_059756535.1. Taxonomy (NCBI): domain Eukaryota; kingdom Metazoa; phylum Chordata; class Lepidosauria; order Squamata; family Colubridae; genus Pantherophis; species Pantherophis guttatus. Next base: position 14,514,850 of record NC_142078.1, on the reverse strand, counting down.
CCCAGCTGAGCGGGAAAGTGTTTATTTTACCCACCGTCTCTCTTTCGATATTCCTGGGTTGAACTTAGCAAGGAGTCATTTCAATGGAGTTTGAACAGAAATGGATTAAACTCTGCTGTATTGTGTCTTTTATTGGCTGCTGGAAAGCAGGGTGTTCCTGAGCATGGACAAAATGCCTTTGGGAGAAGGGATCCCAGCTGAGCGGGGGAGTGTTTATTTTCCACGCCGTCTCTCTTTCTACATTCCTCTGCTAAGTTTATATTTGAACTAAACAGAGATGCTGTTTTCTTTAGGAATTGGTGGCACGAAGTCATTGCAACACCGTTTAACTCTGCGCTGCAATTCAGAATAAAAACAAGTTTCAAAATTGCTTATTTTGAAAGAAGCGACCTAAAATTGATATGAAAGAAATGTCTTTATTAGCCGAAGCGAAAGTTTACAAAACTAAGGTTGTTTTGTTTAATCTCCACCAACAAGTCAGCAATTGAGGGAGTTTTTTTAAAAAATCCCAGAACGCAAGCAGGAGAGAGTGAGAAAAAATATATTTATTTGTGGTGCTCGAATCGTAAGCGACACTTATGATTTAATGGTCCCCCCGGATTGTAAATCATAACTGAAAGTCTTGCGAAATCCAACTGTTGAGCAAGTCACTATTAACTGGGCCACCCGTCACCACAAACCATCATCCAGGGGTCATGAACTAAACCAGCTCAAGCCAAAGAAATGACATGCCGGCTTAACTTGATGCATGAACTAAGTTGTTTGGGCTCGATTCAAGGAATCGCGGCCAGAGAAATAATGGAATATCGAAATGTTAAGTTGTGTTTTTTGGGTTCCTTTGAGAATGCAAGCCTGAAACAGAATTAGCTAATTTGGAATCGACTGTGTGGGAGTAACCGTTGCATTTTATTAACCAAAGTTTAGGCTTTAAACCTAGGACGGTTGCCAGCACTTTAGATATTTGGGATTAAAGTTTCTCCTCCTTTGCAAACATTCGAAGTGCAAAGTCCATTAACTTCGTGATAAGAAAAGGGGATTTGGTCCGTGCTTTCCAAATTATATTTTGAAAGGAGAGTTGGCAAACGCTGTTTCCTCGACACCGAGAGCTTGATTTGAGGGACCACAATGCTAACTCTTTCTTCTCTCGTCGGTGATTTTATCCGATTTTTTATCTTTTCCTTCTTTGTAATTTGAATTTCTAAAAGATAAAGGCTGGGGGGTTGGGGAAATCAATCCCCCATACGTGGCTATTTCCGCCGCCTCCCCCAGTAGTGAAATCCAATTTTTTTTTACTACCGGTTCTGTGGGCGTGGCTTGGTGGGCATGGCAGGGGAAGGATACTGCAAAATCTCCATTCCCTCCCCACTCCAGAGGAAGGATACTGCAAAATCCCCATTCCCTCCCCACTACTGGGGGAAGGATACTGCAAAATCCCCATTCTTAAAAATTCTTTTTAAGGGTTTTTTAATTGTTCTGTTTTGTTTATCGTTTTAATTAATGGGGCCAAATCTATATATATATATATTTAACTGTATTTTAATATTTGTATTTGATGTTTTTATTTGGCTGTTCACCACCCTGAGTCCTCAGGGAGAAGGGCGGTATACAAATTCAATAATAATAATAATAATAATAATAATAATAATAATAATAATAATAATAATAATAATTCCCTCCCCACTCCAGAGGAAGGATACTGCAAAATCCCCATTCCCTCCACATTCCTGGGCAAGGATACTGCAAAATCCCCATTCCCTCCACATTCCTGGGAAAGGATACTGCAAAATCTCCATTCCCTCCCCACTCCTGGTGGCTCTTCTCTGCACTCTTTCTAGAGTCTCTATATCTTTTTTTTTTTTTTTTTACAATGTTTCTGGATCGTACAGTGGTTGAGAAACTTTGCTTCTCTTACCTCCAGAGCTTGATCCAGATTTCCTTGCTGGAGATACAGGCAGCCAATGTTGAAATCTATCTTGGAAGGAGGATTCTTGATGCCACGAAAAATTTCCAAGGCAGTGTCAAGATTGCCTTTCTCAAGGGCTACGACGCCTTTGTCCCAGTCTCTTACTAGCTGTTGATAAGCCATCAGTCTTGGTTTCTAAGAGCCAGTGATCTGACAACAATCTTGAGTTGGTCGTTGGAGAGTTGATCTCCGGTTTTTGTTCTGCTGGATTCGGCTTTTAGAATGAAGTAAACCAGGAAGTTGAATATCTTTTTTTGCTCAAGGAAGGAAATGCAGTTGGTGGAGGAAGGCGAGTCCTCCAAGATAATAACCTTATCATCATAAGACAATCTATCAAGGACTCCTGGGTGTCGCTATGATTCCAGAGAGGCACTAGGTGGCGTCAGAGAGACACAGAAACCTCTTTGTCGCCATCTAGTGACCGTCTTGAGTTTTTTTTCCAGCCAGTTCGGGTTGATTTAGGTGTGTGTGGAGTTAATTCTGAAAGAAACTTTACTAAGTTTAATAAGCCCCAGGCTCAGCTAGTTATTTTTATTTCTATCTTGCCATTATTATTATTATTATTATTATTATTATTATTATTATTATTATTATTATTAAAAAAATAACTCAAAGCAGGGAACATATCCAACACGCTTTCCTCGCCCTGTTTCTCCATAACAAGCCCCCTGCGAGGTGGACTGAGAGAGTGGGACAGGTACAAAGTCACCCAGCTGGGTTTCAAAGCTAAGGCGGGACTTGAACTCATGGTTTCTTCTGTTTGCAGAGTCGGTCTATCTGAGTGTGCCCAGTTGCCAAATCCATTCGTTTAACCGGTTCACGCATTACCATTTGCAAACCTGTTGGACAGTCAGTGCAATTCTCCCTGCTATGCCCCAAAATCATTCTAATGAAAAATTGTGCGTATGCATGCAGTGGAGGAATTCAAATTTTTTTTCTACCAGTTCTGTGGGTGTGGCCAGGTTGTCATGTGACTGGGCAGGCGGGCCGCGGCGCCAATTTAGCAGTTCCATTTTGCCAGGGAGCAAGGGGCTGGACTAGATGATCTCGGAGGTCCTTTCCAGCCCTGGATTGCTGAGCTGATCGGGAGGGAATGGGGATTTTGCAGTATCCTTCCCCTAGAGTGGGGAGGGAATGGGGATTTTGCAGTATCCTTCGCCTGGAGTGGGGTGGGAATGGGGATTTTGTAGTATCCTTCCCCTGGAGTGGGGAGGGAATGGAGATTTTGCAATATCCTTCCCCTGGAGTGGGGTGGGAATGGAGATTTTGCAGTATCCTTCCCCTGGCGTGGGGAGGGAATGGAGATTTTGTAGTATCCTTCCCCTGGAGTGGAGAGGGAATGGGGATTTTGCAGTATCCTTTCCCTGGAGTGGGGAGGGAATGGAGATTTTGTAGTATCCTTCCCCTGGAGTGGGGAGGGAATGGGGATTTTGCAATATCCTTCCCCTGGAGTGGGGTGGGAATGGAGATTTTGCAGTATCCTTCCCCTGGCGTGGGGAGGGAATGGAGATTTTGTAGTATCCTTCCCCTGGAGTGGGGTGGGAATGGGGATTTTGCAGTATCCTTCCCCCTGGAGTGGGGAGGGAATGGGGATTTTGCAGTATCCTTCCCCCTGGAGTGGGGAGAGAATGGGGATTTTGCAGTATCCTTCCCCCTGGAGTGGGGAGGGAATGGAGATTTTGCAGTATCCTTTCCCTGCCACGCCCACCAAGCCATGCCACACCCACCAAGCCACGCCCACAGAACCGGTAGTAAAAAATTTTTGAAATTCACCACTGGTATGTACTGTATAGGCATGTATGTACAGTATGTATGTATCCTCGTGAAAAATGGATTTATCAGTGAGCGATAGCCAAGCTAATGTAGCTAAAGGAACTGCGTGCAAAAACGACAAAAAAAAAAAGATAGAAGCCACAGGCAGGCTGAGAAAAACCCAACAGACTTTTATTTGTCATTCGTCAATGTATAAAAATGGTCATCCAAATATAGGACAGTGTCCCCTTAAAGCAACAGTGTGATTACAGAGGAATTCCTGCTTAAATTCATATATTATACTATGTACACATCTGAATGCCGTTTCTAAATACAAAATATACAGGGCCGAAGAGCCGAAATAGATTTAAACAAACCCCCGGAGGTTTAGCAAAACTAGAATAGAAAAGGAAGGGAAGGGGGGTGGAAGTTTCTATTTTTTTCAGGGAATCCTATGTGCTTTGCGACAAAAGTGGTTATTCATCCACAGTTTCAAACTTCAAGTAAACTCAAAAGGAAGAGGAAATAGTCAAAGGAGAAAGTGGGGGAGGCATCATTATTGCTTTTAGTTAGGCGTGTGGATGGCTTGATTGTTGCAAAGAGATGCACCGGAAAGGTTTTAGAAGCAGCTAATTATCATCATTATTATTTTTTAAAAATAATTTTTATTTTGTGTCTTTTGTATATATATTTTTTTAAAAAAAATCAATGCCATGCAGCAAAACGTGTAGTTAGGACACTCTTTCTTGCCTTCGTCTGCTTTTGAAGACACAGGAACAAAGAGTTAGCAAATATTGACTCGATTTCGCTCCGAAAGCATGCTGGGGAATGTTTGCTAACTATCAAGGAAAAGGTGAAAAGCCAGATCAGTTTTTCTGGAGTTATGGGAGCATGGGTTATTGTAGCCAAAAGGTAACGAGACCAAGATGCTTGTGAGGGGCGATGGGAAGGAAAATATCCCATGCATAGGACAGTTCTTGGAATGATCTGTAGACCATTCCAGATATTTAATGCACCAAGGTCAAAGGCCATGCAGAGGCCCCCCTCTTAAACATTGGGTGTACACCAAGTCTCCTTCCAGATGTTCTAAATTACAATCCTCAGCTGCCCTTGTGAGAGCAACGACGGTGAGGAAAACTGGGACTTCTTCTTCTGCAGCAGTATCTGGAGAAGGAAGCTCTCCTTTCCTGCTGGAACCAACTCTGATGGCCAATGCATGAGTTTGGACAGATGGGTTGAGGGTTCATTCAGACAGAGCTTGTCAGGAGAACCCTACAATTGTGTTCTGATGACCCAGGTTCCATGGATAGCTTGAAGCTATCAATGATTGGATTCATTGAGCCCACCTGAAATTCTCAACCAGCTTGGCCTTCCCTATGAGACATCCCTTTCTCCATTCTCTGAATTCCAGTTATCTCCAAATTCCCGGCTCCCTGAATATACCATACAATTTGGTGTTGCCATCAACACCACCCTCCCGAAGGAGACGTCGTCTCCGTAAATGCCACAGTTTCTGAGATCCATCTCTTTCCAATCACGGAGATGTATCCTCAGCAAAATACAGCAAGATTAGCTGTTGGTCAACACAACTGATGCCATGGAGATGCTCCTTCTATTGTGTAGGGAGGAAGTTGCTGTGTTACTTCTTTCACTGACAGATGCCAGTCTATGATATCTGCTGGCCATGTCTACCATTTGAGGTAGTCTTCAGGAAAGTGGGGTGCATGGGACCGATAAGACCAGGCAGTTGGGTCTACAGAAGAGAGACCCAACTGTTCCTTCTTCCCCGGTATCAAGTTCCTCAAGCTAATTTGCATCTCCGTGGTATTAAGGCAGAAGATAAAGTCTTCTTTATTATCAAGTTCCCCAAACTAATTTGCATTTCCTTGATATTAATTTAAAAAAAAGAGAGAGAGAACAAGAACCTAATGATTTGAATAAGGCACCTGGCTTAGCGCTTCAATAAAAACCTTTTCAGTCAAGTTTGCTCCTTGTTTCACAGGTAGTTTGTCTCATTCAAAGTACACCAGGTGGTTTCCAAATATGTTTACCTTTTTCCGGATCAGCTAGGATAAAAAGGGTTGACGGGTTGAACTGTTCAAAGGGTCATTTCCCCGAAACTGAAAAATTGTAATTCTGGAAGAGAATGTTTACAAAAGTTCTCCTATTTAAAAAAATTGTCGTCCTCTTCCTCGAAAATCAGTCCAGTTGCCTTTTCAAAAATAAAACTTTTGATATGTCTCCAGCAATGAATTCTCCTGGCATGGGAAAATGGAATTATTTACCAAACTGCTTTTTGCCCTAGATTTGCTCAGATATTGTTTTGTGCAAATTAACAATAACCTTAAGCACCATACAAAAAAAAATAAAAAAAATAAACAAGGTTGTAACGATGATCAAACTTCCTACACATTAATTTGAAATCATGGGCTGGTTGAAAAGTTGGCAGTTTGCAAGATAGACCTCTTACTCCCAAATTGGGCCAAGTGTGATTTTTCTACAAATTTGGAGCCTTTCTCAGGGGGACGCGGAGGGAAATATTCAGGGCGTCAATGGTTTTCTTTTTCTTCGGTCAAATCTGTCTTCTCCGAGTGTTTCTCAAGTTTTTTTCCCGCCCACAAAACTCCAAATTTTCAAGCTTAAATCCCGATGGGCTAGAAACCCAGTTGGCTAATTTTTTTAAACTGTTTTAAAACCTAGAAATTAAAGCAACGGGTGTTTAAGGGATTGAAAATAAAGAAGAGAAAGGAAGGCTGGGTGAAAAATGAAATTGAGATGTTCTAAAGGTGAGCTCGATGACTTCTTTGGCATCTTCACAACTTTCAATATAGCACGATTTGAATATCAGTCCTTTCGGGCTGCCAAAGATCCATTTCATCTTGATATTAATCACAGTGTCGGGTAAGCCTTCCTACGATAATGCCATCCCACCCCCCCACGCCCCCCAAAGTAAATCCTTTCCATTTGTTGAGATCTAGAAGGCCTTCCTATCAATCTTGACATTCATTTTGGTTTTGCTCTTCACAAAAGTAGTTAAATCCAGTGTGGGAAACTTCACAGGTCTCTCCTTTTGGTGAATGGGCAGTCACAAGTATCCATCGGCTCCCCAAATTTGATTGAAAGATAGAAAAGGATAGTAGTCGGTGGTCCGACAGAAAACAGGAGCTTGAGGTCCCACAGGATGCACCAAACATAGTTTTCAGGGAAGGTGGGCAGATATCCAAGAAGCTGACTCTTCCAAAGAGGTGGAACATAATTTCTCTCCCATTCTGGAGACAGCGAATTCTGCTGAGAGCTAAAGAAGGAGGGACAAAGCAGAGGCGAAAGATCTTCTCCATATTTCAAGGAAAGAAGGCAAAAATATTCCATGAGATGTTAAGTTTCTCAGCCCTCTGGAACTCTGAATCGTGGCTGAGAAAAGCAGCAGCTTCCAAGATGCCCCCACGGAGAGGGCAATACAGAACATGGATCCTTCTCGCCAAGGTGATGTGGCCACCTCCACTTGGGGCCATGCTTCTTCTCAGGATGACCACCAGCCACATGACAAAGAGGCCCCGTCATGCCACCTCTTGAAGAAATCTCAAGAAGAACACCTTCAACGGTTACTCTGGTGGGTCGTCTGACTTCACCTGGTCTTGTCCACAGGAAAGAGGGAGTCAAACAGACTCTTGAGAACCTTTGGCCCAACTGCAGTGGTCTTTCAACAGTCTCACGTTCTCATATAGGTCCGATACTTCCATCCATCTGTTCGATGAGAAACAGATGGATTGCTTCAAAGGTGGGACGATCTTTGATATCCCGGCTCCAGCATTTCATCATCAAGGAAAACACAGGATTTGAACATAGAGGCGGCTGGGACAAGTAAGCCTGTAGACCAGAAGAGCAGAAGGATGTCACAGAGGGATTTTGGAATTATTCAACGTCCATTTTTCTTTTCATATAGATACTGTACAATCTCCATTCCCTTCCCACTCCAGGGGAAGGATATTGCAAAATCCCCATTCCCTCCCCACTCCTGGGGGAAGGATACTGCAAAATCCCCATTCCCTCCCCACTCCAGGGGAAGATTACTGCAAAATCCCCATTTCTCCCAATCATCTGGGACTCGGGAGGCAGAGAATAGATGGGGGACGGGGCCAGTCAGAGGTGGTATTTACCGGTTCTCCGAACTACTCAACCTTTCCGCTACCGGTTCTCCAGAACTGGTCAGAACCTGCTGAAATCCACCTCTGAAGAAGACCCAACATAATTAATTGATTTGAGGTATCCTACCTGTCGGCCTTGATCTCGGAAGAATTCCCCCGTATTCTCAATCACCTGTTCGTCAGACAGCCAACTGTACGGCTGCTCTTTGCATAAGGTGTACATCTCCCACAACGTCACACCAAAGGCCCACACATCACTGGCGGTGGTGAACTTTCCCTAAAGAAATGAAAACAGTCGCTGGTGACTGAAGGTTCTCTACCAGTTCAGGATCACGTCCGTTCCTGTTTGAGGAGCTGCTAGGAGGTCCTTTCTTAATCTTCACCACCCTGAATGTTCTCCAAGTAGCTGGATTTCAGGCATCTAATCCAATGTGATTTTTGCTAAGATTTTTTTTTTTCTTAATTCTTTTTTTATCAAGCATATTTCAACCTTTGCATGTCATTTCCACTTTTTACAACATTCCAGTATCGGTAACACTCGCATTTACATAGTTTCCAATTTTATATATTCCCAGGCCATTCCAGCAGTGGAATAGGATTATCTTGAAACTCCAAAATAAAAGTGGTGTTATTAGCCATCAAACCTCAAAAATACACTTTTCCCAAAAGGTATCCACAATTTTGGTAGAAAGGGGAGTAGAAGAAGAGACGATGATAATGATGAAGAAGGAGAAAGGAAGGAGAAGGAGGAGATGGTTGTTGTAGATGATGATGGAGGAGGAGGAGGAGGAAAAGAAAGGAGAAGGAGAGAGGAGGAGAAGGAGAAAGGAAGATAAGAAGATGGAGGCAGGATGATTATGTCTGATGGAAAAGGAAAAGCAAGAAGGAGAAGGAAAAGAATGAGAAAGATGAGGAGGAGGAGGAGGGGAAGGAGGAGGAGAAGGAGATAGAGACAGGCGGATGATGATGATTGATGGAGATGATTGAGAAGAAAAGTGAGGAGGAGAAGGATGAGGAGAAGGAGAAGGAGAAGAAGGAGAAGGAGAAGAAGAAGAAGAAGGTAGAGAAGGAGATTGAAATGAGTTGATAATGACTGATGAAGAAAAGAAAGAAAGGAAAAGGAGAAGAACACAATTTTAGTTGGCCTATGATTCCATCTTCTTACCAACAGAATGCTCTCCCAGGCCATCCAGCGGATCGGTAACACAGCCCTACCCTGTATCCGGTAATAATCGCCACTGTACAGATTCCTGCTCATGCCAAAATCGGCAATCTTGATGGTGTAGTTATTTCCAACCAAGCAATTGCGTGTGGCCAAATCCCGGTGGACGAAGTTGAGGGACGCCAAGTATTTCATGCCGGAAGCAATCTGAGTTGCCATGAGCAAGAGATGGAGATTGCTGAGGAAAGAAGAGCCAACACAAAGAATCAAGCAAGGAATCTCGGAGGTCTCGCTGACGTCTGTCATTAATGCTATAGATCCATGATGGCGAAGCTATGGGATGGGTGGCACACGTAGCTATATCGATAAGCATGTGAGCTCAGCTCTGGCACAGATGTGCATGCCAGCCAACTGGTTTTCAGGCCTTCTGAGCCCACTGAAAGTAGGGGGAGAGAGAGGGAGGGAAAGAGAGAGGCAGGGAGGGAAAGAGAGAGAGAGAGAGAGAGAAAGAGAGAGGGAGGGAGGGAAAGAGAGAGGGAAGGAAAAAGGGAGAGGGAGAGAAAGAGAGAGAAAGAGAGAGAGGGAGGGAAAGAGAGAGAGAAACAGAGAAAGTGGGAGGGAAAGAGAGAGAAAGAATGAGAGAAAGAGAGGGAGGGAGGGAAAGAGAGAGGGAAGGAAAAAGGGAGAGGGAGGGAAAGAGAGAGAGGGAGGGAAAGAGAGAGAGAGAAACAGAGAGAGGGGGAGGGAAAGAGAGAGAAAGAAACAGAGAGAGTGGGGAGGGAAAGAGAGAGGAGGGAGGGAAAGAGAGAAATGATATTACAAAAGTTTTTCTTTTTTATTGTCGCTAAAACGTAATATTTCAAAAGCAGGGGGGGAAATGAACGGGCATAAAAGGGTATTTATCACGTTTTTCTCAGAACAATTAGCTGAACTCTGCATTGTTTATCGTTATTTTAGGTAGTAAAACCTCATCATTCAGGTTAAATTGCCGTGTTGGCCCTTTGCGATAAATAAGTGGGTTTTGAGTTGCCGTTTGGGGGGAGGGCCACTCAGTCTCCAAAAGGTTCGCCATCGCTGATATATAGAGCATGCATTTTAATGCCTATTCACTCATTTACTTATTTAGTTTTATCCCACCTTTATTGTTCTCAGTTCTAGTTTGGGCCAACTCTTTCCCTTCCCTTCCGTCACCTGACACAAGGAACGTTGCTGGAATGTGTGAAAGTGCTTCGACTCCGTCTTTGCAGGAGGAACTGGTGAAGGTCCCCGTTTTCCATGTATTCGGTGATCATGCAAAGAGGATCGTCCTTCACGCACACACCCAACAACCGGATGATGTTCGGGTCATTCAGCCGGGACATGATCTTGATCTCTTTTAGGAAATCGTTCCTAGGAAGGGTCAAAGAAGAAGGATAGAAGGCCGAACGTTCTGTGTAGAAAAGCCGATAGACATCATCGTTGTTCCAACTTTATGGGGGAAGGACCATATTTCTGATCAAGGGTCAAGGATTGTATTGTTGTCTACAGAGCAGAGCTGGCAGCAGATTCGGACAGTGAGGAGGTTGGGGAGGTCCTGGAATCTGGGGAAGGCTCTGATGAGGGCTCTGCGTCAGAGGCAGAGAGGGGGCCAGGGCCGTCTGACAGTTATCAGCTGCCTTCGGAGTCAGACATCAGTGAGGCAGACGAACAGCTGGAGCCTGTTCCCAGTGTGAGAGTTGCCAGACGAAGGGAACAGCTAAAGAACAAGGGTCGACTCAGGAGTAAAGCCACAGGTGGACAATGAATGACCCCTCCCAGAGGGAATAAAAGAGGAGCGAAAAGGGAGTGGAGTTTGCAGGAGACAATTAGTTCGATTAATTGGTTCATGACTCTCCGAGATTCCTTGCCAAGTTTTGAAGATATCGGCCTGGCAGTTCTCCAAGACAGATAAGGTCTGTGACTGTTAATTCACCCTTGAAAGACTTTGCTGGATGTGAATGAGAAGAATTCACAGTAACTTAATAAAAAGGGATTTTTGTCGGGACAAGGCGTCTGCTTCATGCTCTTGGGAAGCCTAGGTCAGAACAGATTGATGCCGCATGCTTTGGGATCTCATGCAAGTAATTAATTAATCTAATTAAACTATCACAATTAATGCAATCACAACAGAGGGCTATCTGGACTCCAGGGAGGAGGAGCTGTCACACCTGGGGGTTGTTGGTTTCTCTGTCCAACTGTAAGGGAAGTTGGACAACTAACCAGAATCTCCCCACTTATGACGTAGGGCCATCTCTACATGTCCATACCGTAGGATGATAGACAACAACGCACAAAAGACTGAAATGAGATCTCATCAGATCTTTGAGAACTTTACTGATGCTGTCACTGAAGCTTACCTGGCTGTCTTGGTGACATCAGCTCTCAACATTTTCACAGCCACCAAAATTGCCCGGCTAGAACTTTCTGGAGAAGCACGGCCCAAGAATTCCGGAAGACCGACAGCTTCACAAAGGTGGACCTGAAGGGCCAACCCACGATTAGGCAACCCAACAATTAGGCAAAGCTACAAAATATCTGCAGACTTCAACCTAACCGAATGGTGGACCTACCAATGAAGTGTCCTACCTTCCTTGATCTCTGACTGGGAAATATGATCAACTCACTTCCCCGCTTTGCCCTTCTCAATGTACTCACCTCCCCAAATTGTCCTTCTCCCAACTTCTCCTTGAGCTGCAGCTGGTGCCGGGGAAACTCAGCGATGGAGATGTCCTTCTTGGTCAACGAGTCAACGGTGATGGCTGGCACGGCGTATGTATTGTTTCCTGTCACCCCTTGCAAGTTGACGATGTCCGTCTCGGCGTAATGGGGAACGTTATTCTGGAATCCCTGGTGAGGGGTGCACTTGGTGAGGTCGGGCTCCGCATAATCACCACTGCAGGCTGAAAGACCAAGGGAGACAAAATTGGTTTGGACCAACATCATGTTCAGAATTTCAAACAACATATTTGGGATGCTCATTTCTGAAGAACACTGAAGGCACTTCCTATCTGATACTTCCTTTTTGAAAGTCTCAAACTTTTCTAGTTAATATATGCGCAACAATGGAAAAATGATGAGATCCCATCTGAGGAGGATATAATTAAGAAAATACTAGAATGCGCAGAAATGGATAGATTAACGCGTACTATTAAGGATAAAGAAGAAGCTGAATACTTTTTGATATGGGACGTATTTTATCCATGGCTAGACAATAGAAGTTAAAAAGGAGGAGATATAAAAGAAGGAAACGCCAAAGTGGAGAGTTGTTAAAGAATGATGTTAAGTAATATTGTTATTATATTCTTATATTATTATGTTATCAATATTACAGTGATGAATCCTACAATAAATATGTGCATTATGATTGTTTAAAAATAACTGTACCCAGACCACACACTGTTTGATGAAAACTGAATGTTGTATAAATAAAACAAATATTAAAAAAGAAAGTCTTAAACTTTCTGTACACATGAAAGATGAAACTTTCTGAGTCTGCTATCAAATGATCTTATTTAGATGTTTTGACTGCAGACCTATCTCCCAGTAAGCCTTCCTGGCCATTCAGAGTAGGCTTTTATCAACAATCGACAAATGTTAATAAAGCCTTTCCCTTTCCTTTAGTTGGGAATAAACTGGCACAGAACATAGAACTTCTTATGTATCAAGGAAGATGACTGACAGAGATTTGCAAACTCCATTGTCTAGGACACGGGTCAGCAACCTGCGGCTCTGGAGCCACATGTGGCTCTTTCATCCCTCTGCTGCGGCTCCCTGTCGCCAGTCGGCTCCACAATTGATAGGGCTTTCGGTTAGGATAAGTAGAGGAAAAAGGATGCTGTGCTAGGAGGAGACTCTATGGTGGGGGAACCGCACATCCGGTCCCCAGAGGAAAAAGGACACCATGCTAGGAGGAGACTCTATGGTGTGGGGGGGAACCGGACTTCCAGTCGGCAGAGGAAAAAGGATGCCATGCTAGGAGGAGTCTCTATGGTGGGGGAACCGGACATCCAGTCAGCAGAGGAAAAAGGATGCCGTGCTAGGAGGAGTCTCTATGGTGAAGGAACCAGACTTCCGGTCGGCTCCAGAATTGAATGGAGGGGGGGCTTCTGGTTAGGGCATTTGTGGCTCTTTGAGGGTTTAAAGTTGCCAACCCCGGTCAAGGAAAAGGGGCTAAAACGTGTTTAATGGAAATTTCAAGATTCTGTTATTACAGCCCATGTCAATAAAGGTAATTCCAGTCTTCCTGAGAGGTTGATTTCATGGTTTTGGTCTATCTTTGAGGAAACAAAGAAGCAAACAAACAAAAAAAAAGATCTATCAAGATTTACTCCACTGCGACTTCCTGTTTGCTGCTGGCCGCCGCCAGACGTTCCTTTGGGATCGTCAGCTTCCACTGCCTGTCAGAGCCGCCTTCACAACGGAACGGCGGCTCGAAAAAACTCCGTTCCCATGAGGAAACGGAGATAGAGCCGGCAGGGGTGGGTAGAACTCTCTGCAGAGTCCCAAAAGTTTTTCTTTTACTTTTGGGATGGAGCGGATGAGATGCCCCATATCCCCAGCCGCTGCTCCGGGCTTTGGGAGACCTCTGCTAATGCAGAGCCAGGCGTCAAAAGCAAGCCTGCGAATTTGACAGATTACTCAAAGAAAATGTGAGCTGGACCTGTAATACTGAAGCGCAAGTATTTTACTTATCTTTTAAAAATTACTTAAGAGAATAGAGGAAGAGAAAGAGGAAAAAAGTTTTTTTTTTAAATGGCGTCTGCCGCGGCTGGAGAAGAGTTTGCGAGGGAAAGTTCTTCCGTTTTTTATTATTACAATGTAGCGGAATAAATACCACTGGTTACATTTGTAGACAAAACTCCGCTCCTGTTTTTGTTTTTCTCTTTTTCCCCTGGAGGCCTGATTGTTGCTGGCTGGAAGTCTTTTGTCTTGTTTTTTTTTTTTTTTTTCTTCTAACAAAGCCTGCTTAGGCGGAAACATGGCACTGAGGCTTGTGAAGTCAGACAAACAAATAGGTGGGGGGGATTCCCCCACTAAGAATTTAAAGGAACAAGTTTTAACTCTTCAGTCCCAGAAACCTGATTTTAATATAATAGAATTTCTCTTAGAGGAGATTGAAAGAAGGGATGAGATTGTGAATCAGCAACTTGAAAAATTTAAGCAGGAAACTAAGGAATTGGTGAAATCCAAGTTTGACTTTTTGCAGCAAAAAATTTTAAAAGTGTCAGAATTCATGATTCGGTTGGATACAAATACTAATTTACTAGAGTCAAAAATGGATGAAATTCAAGATAAATTGGACAATAGAATTCAAAAAATTGAAAATGATTTGTTAAATATTCAGGATTATAGTTCAGAAGAAAAATTTAAAATGGATGCTGACCAAAAGTCTGGTAATGTAGAAAATCTGCAACAGAGGATTGAAAAAGAGGTTCTAAAGATACAATATAATTTCACAGAATATGCAATAAGACTTAGAGGTTTGCAGGAAAATAACAGAGATGACTTAAGGAAAATATCTTCTGAATTTCTAGCTGGGATTTTAAAGATTCAACCTGAGGAAGTGTTTTGTAGGATTGACAGAGCTTATCGAATAAACTCCTGGACTGCCAAGCAAAGGCAATTGCCTAGAGATGTGGTAATCTATTTTTCAGATAAAGAAATTAGGAATAAAATTGTGCAAAATTCCTTCAATTCTAATTTGCAATTGTATGGAAGAAAGATTTGGATTTACAAGGAACTCCCACCTAAGATATTAATGGAAAGGAAGAAATTTGGCTTTCTGGTGTCTGAGTTAAAAAGGAGAAATATTCAATTCCGGTGGGACGTCCCAGTTGGTATTATATTGAGATATCAAGGAGAAAGATACCAGTTAAATACTGTTGAAAGAGCGGAAGAATTTTATCAAAATAGGTTGAAAATGAATTTAACGTCTTCAGATATAATACAGGATAAGCAGAAGGAGCTGGAGCTAAAGACAGAGACTGTACCAGATAAATTGCCTTTGGATTTATCGGATACCCCAGCTGGATTATCTACAAATTTGAGAGAAGTGCCATCTGATTTTAATGTGATGACTTATCAAGGCAAGGACAAGCATGGAAACCAATTAGAGGATATACAAGGGATAAAAAAGAAACGCGAGACACAAAAAATTAGGATGGAAGTCAAACCCACAAAAAGAAAACAAAAAAAGAAATAGGTTGTACAAAAATAGAAATTTCTAACCCAAGCAACAGTGAAGCCAGTGATTTTAAAATATGAATGATTATGTGAAAACATAGAGGAGGCGACATATTGGTCAATATCATCCTGAGGATAGTGGCAGATCTCTGCATTGCCGTAATTTTGGGACATGGAAAGAGCCTCAAATTGATGGTTTTGAATTATCTATTTTGAAACTTCTTTTTGTGTTGATAAATATATTATAATTATCTTGAATTATAAGGCAAGAGAATCACATTGGGACATGCAGAAGATCGGGTTGTTACCCAATACGATGATGGAAATTAATAATCCTGATGAAACCCACAATTATTATTATATGGAATATAATTATAATGTCACTCGGGTGGTTGTTTTTACTTTTATATATATAAGAAGATGTTTACTACTGATGGGGGCAGATATGATTGGAGATCTTGAATAAACTGTTGCATCAGCAAGCTATGTTACCCTATTATGGATGTTGGTTTTAACAATCCAGTGGAAAGACTTCAAGAAGATATTATATGGACTATAAATTTAAAGTTATTGTCTTTTCTTTTTTTATTTAGATATAATGGAATATATATATATATATATTTTTAAGTAGTGTGGGCAGTGAATTAAAGATATCAAGAACTGTTGTGTATGGTAAATTTGTAAGACAGTGGGTGAATAAGCTAGCTACAGACTGATTAGTTTAAGAAAAGGGATTTTTAAGTGATACATTTAGGGGAGTGGAGGAAATGGATAGAGTGGAATAAATGTTAAATTAGATTTTATGGGGAGCCCGCTTTGAAATGTTATTAAAGTAGGACTTATCGTATAGTTTTAAAGTGGAAGGTGGTTTTGAATTGTTGCAATAATGTATAGATATAAAACACTATTATGCTAAATTAGAAGTTATTTTATAATAGTTATAGTATAATGTGTTTGTTTTTTTTTGTTTTTTTCTCTTCTTCTTTTCTGAAATGTATGGATAAAGGGGGATTTATAATACTTTTAGTAAGTAAAGGTCAGTATTTTGAGGAGGGAGTAAGTAATCTGTTATGAATTAGGGTTTTTTTTTGTTACGAAGAAGTCACAGGGGGGGAAGGGTGGGGAGGGGGGGTTAGGGAGGGGGGGGAGGGGGGGGGAAAAGGGGGAAAAATTTGTATTTGAAAACCTTTTCAATAAAAAAAAAAAAGATTTACTCCACTGCAAAAACCCAGAGAACAAGCTCATCCGATCACCCGGGTTGCAAATTGATCTGGTCACCAACTAACTGAAGAGAAACCGGGCAGCTTGGAAGGCAGGAAAGAAAGAAAGAAAGAAAGAAAGAAAGAAAGAAAGAAAGAAAGAAAGAAAGAAAGAAAGAAAGAAAGAAAGAAAGAAAGAAAGGAGAGAGTCCGAAAAGAAAAGCCGCAATGAATGGAAAAGAAGAAAAAGAAAGGAGGAGCAGGAGAGAAGGAAGTGAGGGAAAGAGGGATCCCCATCCATTACCCTCTCCAGACCTATTCATTAGTGGTGACTGTGGCCTCGCCCTGTGCAAATTACTCAAAGGAAAAGCTTGTAAGAAAAACCGTTCTCCACGTGCAGCTTTCAATTAGAGCAAGATCTTGCAGGGAGTGAGTGTTTCCCTCATCCCATCTGCTCTTAGTCCACTCTTGGGAAGGATGCCAAGTGGCCAAAGCAAGTCGAACCATGCTCTGGAACCCACAATCATCACCCAAGTCATGGACACACTCTTCACTTAAACCTCAACTCATGGGGAATGTGTTGTTGGAACTCAACCCAGAGTAGAAGCTTTCCCTACCCGAGTCTTCGGCGCTTTGAGATAACTCTGGCAATTTCTGGAGGAGGGTGAGAGGCTGGTGATATTCCAGGTCCAAGGGGAAGACTCTCTCGTAGGTGGGGTTGGTCTGGTGGATCTGTGTCTGGCCATTGACAATTCTGGAGCTGTAGAAGGAGAGACGCACCGTGGCATCTTCTTCCAGGATTCGACGGGGAGCCTATGGAGATCATTTGAGAGATCTTGTGAACAACAGCCAACCACAGTGGGAATTGTTCTTTCTCCGAAGCTTGAGAAAGTTCTAGGTAGCTCAACGAGAGGGTGCATGGTACCGTCTCCAGACGCTTCTGAGCGTACTGTCTCCACAGGATGGCGATGATAACCACCAAAAGGAGGAGAATGATGGCCACAAGACAGCCGATCAGACTGGAAGAGTTGGAGTCCTCTGCCTTCTGCTCGACCCTGGGACTGATGGAAGCTAGGACGGTGTACCCTGCAAAGAATGTTACACGGTTGATCAGTCCAAATCGATCTAGTAGGAAAGGGTTAAAAATAGCTCTGGAGGTTTCCCCCCCCATCTACCACTCCCTCTCCTCAGAGGAGATCTAAATCATTTGTCTCTCTGGCTTCTTACCCAAAGTCCCCTGTGTAGCATTTGGTCGCTCTGATGATGGATATGACTCTGTGGTGGGACTCCATGCAGAAGTAACCAGAATTGGATCAGGAGCATCCATATTGACTAAAGAATTGAAAGGGAGAAAGGCATTATCTCAATTCTAGACTGAGGAGTCTGTATATTTTTCTTTCTCTCTCTCTCTCTCTCTCTCTCACTTGCTCCTTCTCTCCCTCCCTCCATGTCTCCTCTCTCTCTCTCTTTCCATATCCATCCATCCATCCATCCATCCATCATATATATATATATCCACCCATCTCACAAGAGATTACTCTGGTCACTGTACAACATTTCTTATACATATACCCGTGTTTTCCCGAAAATAAGACCCTGTCTTACATTTTTTTTGAACCCCGAAATAAGTGCTTGGCCTTATTTTCGGAGAGGTCTTATTATTTTGGGGCGCATGGAGCAAGATGGAGCTCCTCTTGCCATCTCACCTGTTTTCCAGCTCTGCGTTTAAATATTTTTGGGGAGGGCTTATTTTCAGGGGGAGGCTCATTTTAGTGCATGCGCTCAAAAGCCCGATTGGGCTTATTATCAGGGGATGTCTTATTTTCGGGGAAACAAGGTATATAAAACAGTCACTACATGCTTTGTGGAGGGAAAGGCTTGGAAAATCTGGGTGCATGGAGGGTCTGAGCTCCAGGGAGGAACAGTAGAATAAAATAGATAATAATTAATCTAATTATTATCCCACCGAAGTGGTACCGATTTATCTACTCACATTTACATGCTTTCGAACTGCTAGGCTGGCAGGAGCTGGAGCAAGGAACGGGAACTCACCCCATCGTGTGGTGCTCGGGTCTCGAACCTGGGCTGCCGGCTTTCCAGCCAACAATCCCAGCCTCTTAACCGCTGGGTCACCCTGCCACCCTGCAAATCAAGGACCCTTGGGTTCTCACGTGATTGAAAAGAGACCTCGCTGATCATCATCCAGGTATCGGCGAAGTAGAAACGGCAAAGAATGGCTTTGCCAATATGGTGGTTCAAGGGAACGGTCACAAATCGCGCGCTGGGATTCTTGTCATCCAAAACGGTATCCAAACCCACAGGTTGCGGGTCCCACTCGGCGATCCGCTGTGGTTTGAAGAAACATTCCACCCTCTCGAAGATCTTCACTCCTTTGGAAAACATGTTGTTGCAATGGACCTGCAATTGGGCAGTGGCAGGGAAAGAAAAATGGCAGCCATCAGATAACCGTGCTGGCTTTCCGTTGCAGGAAGTGGCACATCCCTCTGAAATATTGACGGGATAAACGTAAACCTGGGAAGGCCGCTTAGTCAACCTGGCTTTGCAGAAAGGCAGGCATCAAAGATCTTTCACCAGGAGAAGGTTCTACCTTCATGGAGGTGAAATTCCTCTGGTGGTCAAACTGGAACTCCATCTCCACGGCGCCGTTCCGGAAGCTGTCGTTCCTCCAACCGATGTAATCGTAGCCTGGCCATACACGGTATTGGTGGCTCTTGGTGAAATCATCCAGTCCCAGAACACCGTCCGTAAGCTGGCCCAGCCCACCGTAGAGGAGCCTGAGACGAGAGCATTTCCCAGTCAGAAGAATTTTTGGAGATGCTATCTAGGCGATAGATAAACTACGTGGGACTTTATGGTTTTGTCCAATTTCCTCTCATGATAGTCATTTATATTCTAGTCAAAAGGTAGCTATGGGCTCAGAACTAGATAATCAACATTAATTCACTTGTGGAATTCAGTCCCGTTGATTTTCAGTCCCCCATTCAGATCTAGGGATGCCACAAAGAAGAGGGCAGCCAACCTCTTCTCCAAAGCACTTGAGGGCAGGACAAGAAGCAATGGGTGGATACAAATCAAGGAGAGATCCAATCTAGAACTAAGGAGAAATTTCCCAACAGTGAGAACAATTAATCAGTGGAACAACTTGCCTCCAGAAGTTGTGAATGCTCCAACACTGGAAATTTTAAAGAAAATGTTGGATAACCATTTGTCTGAAGTGGTGTAGGGTTTCCTGCCTGGGCAGGGGGTTGGACTAGAAGAACTCCAAGGTCCCTTCCAACTCTGTTATTCTATTCTGAGGCAAGGGAGATGCTGCTCCTTCTTACTTTCGTTCCTGGTGACCGTCGTAGATCGAGTCATTTAGATAAATGATAGGATTGCCAGGGTCCATTATGGTTTCTCCTTCGGGCATGCTGTAGGACTCCAAGCCATCTAGGAAAGGAGATGGTTGAGCATCAGAAGAATCCGATCACTTACGTGTCTTACCAGCATTCCTCTTTCCTTTCCTTCCATTCTCTTCTGAGCCCACCCCAGAATCTCATCTGAGACGTTCAAACATCTATGGAAGTTGACGGCTTTTCAGTCTACATCTTAGACTGAAGGGTCAACCGTGGTAGAGCAGCAGAATTTACAGAACCCGTTGAGGTCTGCTAACTTCCATTGAGAAATGGCACCTTACTATCTACCGGCCTATAGCATAATGGAGAATCCGATGGCCATTATCTCTTCCACCGCCAAGCCAATCTCTTTTAGAATGGTGGAAAGCAACTTTTTTGTTGGCGCAACTGATAAGATTTGGGAATCTTGGGAGGTTGTAGTGGGCGCTCTCACAAAATGGTACCATGTAGGAATGGCCTAGATCAGTGATGGCCAACCTTTTGGCCATCGCGTGCCAAAAGTGGGGGTTGCGCGCGGGGGTGCCCACACCCATAATTCTATGCGCCCCGCTGCCGCGCATGCGCACGCAATTTCCCCGTGCTCCCCCCGCTTTTGGCACTTGATGGACTGGTGGGCCCGGTAGGCCTGTTTTTTGTCCTCCCCAGGAGGAGCCTGGGGAGGGCGAAACGGCCTCCCCCCACTCCCCGGAGGCCCTCTGGAGGCAGGAAACAGCCTGTTTCCCTACTTCTGGTGGGCCCAGAAGGCCCTAAAACCAGCTGGCTGGCACGTGCATCCATGCTGGAGCTGAGCTCGCGTGCCCACCGATATGGCTACACATGCCATGCCATAGATTTGCCATCATGGGCCTAGATAGCTCCTGACGGAAGAACCAATCACAAAGGCTGTAGGAAGAAGTCCCAGGTGCCTTCTTGAAAATTGAGACGATGCTAGTTCAAACTTTCCTAAATTAAAAGAATGTTTGTAATCCAACGGATGGACCATGAGTAGGTAGACATCAAAGAAGATGTCCGTTGGCACCAGGGGTGAAATCCAGCAGGTTCTCACAGGTTCTGGAGAACCGGTAGCGGAAATTTTGAGTAGTTCGGAGAACCGAAAAATACCACCTCTGCCTGGCCCCAGAGTGGGGTGGGAATGGAGATTTTGCAGTATCCTTCCCCCAGGAGTGGGGTAGGAATGGGGATTTTGCAGTATCCTTCCCCTGCCACTCCCACCAAGCCACACCACGCCCACCAAGCCATGCCCACAGAACTGGTAGTAAAAAAATTGGATTTCACCATTGGTATGGAACCTTCTTGGAATTGCTCATCCAAGAAGCTACTTCAGTCCTGAACGGGGGAGGGGGGCAAGAAAGTCCTGTTGCCTTTTTGGAAAAGCACCTTTGGGACAACCAGGACCTGGATGATTGAGACTCTCCGTCAACATGTAAGTCCTTACCAGACCAGACACAACCGTAGAGTTCTACTCTCATGCAGACAGTCATGGGCTGCTCCGTCACTGGGATCACACGGATGTAGCGAGCGATGATAGGTGGGCGAAGATCTTTCAACACAACCTCGTAGGTGTCTGTGTTGCCTTGGATCACCTGGAAGGGATTTGGCCATCTTAGAGGCACTGGACCTGGAGAATTGTGAGTCTTGAGAAGGAGAAGCCCATGTGGGTAGCTTTGAGTCTACCTGGTTGGGGCAGCCTAGCTGGAAACATCTGGGAAGGTTGGAGAAAGCAACTGCGAAGATCTCAAGCAAAGACTGGGCCACCTGAGAACTTGATCATAAATGTCCGAAGACGTCTCCGGGGTCATGTGGCCGGCATGACTCAACGCCAAAGGCGCACGGAACGCTGTTCCCTTCTCACCAAAGGTGGTCCCTATTTTTTCTATTTGCATTTTTTTCCCCCGTGCTTTCGAACTGCTAGGTTGGCAGAAGCTGGGACAAGGAACGGGAGCTCACCCCGTTACGCGGGACCAGGGATTCGAACCGCCGAACTGCCGACCTTTCGATCGACAAGCTCAGCGTCTTAGCCCCTGAGCCCCCGCATCCCATAAATAGGCTTAGAAACGCTTAAAACAGGCTTTTAAAATGAAGCAAACCACACTGTAGCTCAGACCAGTAGCCGCAAGAGCTTTTACTCATTCGCTTCCCTCAAATCTATTAAGTTATTCTTGCTTCTGTTTTCCTGACTGCCTATGCAACGGACATTCATAACAGCTACTAGGTCTGCTGCACCAAGAGCTGGTCCTTTACAAACTGTAGAGAATAACGTTAAAGGAAAGCAGCAAAGGATTTGTGGGCAGGGAGGCAGAGGAGGTATTCATCCGGTTCGGACCAGTTCGCTCGAACCGGTTGCGGAAATCACAGGCGGCAGCTGACCCCGGCTCTATGCCAACCTATTTAGGCACATTTTTGAGGCTGGGAGCATGCGCTGAAGGGGCATATGGCAGCAAAGCACATGTGTGGAAGGCCGGGTCCATGCGTAGACAGGGCAGGTGTGCTCACATTTGCGAACCGGTAGGGAAAGTAAGTGAATATTATCCCTGGCAGGAGGTAAGTAAGTTTGGAACTCATCTGGCTGAGTAATAAATTAAGATGTATTCCATACACACACCCTCTTATTTTGTTTTTTTGAAAATGAGGTCTAACAGCTTTCGGTAAGCCGTATCTTCAGGGCTCAATTTCTTAGCAGCTGTTTCATCTCTCACTTACCTGCCTGTTCTGACGGTCTTTCCAAGAGAGCCAGCGTTCGCCGTTACGGCTGTAATTGATCCGATAAGCCCGGGCGAACTCCTTCCCGGTGGCCCGGGCGTGGCGCCCTTGTGTCCCCACCAGGGTGATGAAGTAGAGTTTGTGAAGGTCAATCTGAAGGAACTGCACGTCTTCCGGTTGCAAGAGTCCCGCCGGACACCACGCGCCGTCGCCCTCTTCTCTGAGCAATCTGAACACGCGTGGGGCAGAAGGAGAGGGAGAACCCATAACTCAAAAGACCACTTTAGAAACTTGAATGACGATGGAGATTCTCCATCGTCCAGTTGTCTCAAAGATGCTTTTCCGAAGGTCAATTGGACTTCCTTGGTTTTTCTTCAGAACTGAAGAAGTTTCTTGGATGAGAAGTGAAATGTTTTCAAAGATTAAAAATAACAACAACAAGAAAGTCCAGGTGCCTTCTGGAAAAGCATCTTTGGGATAACTTGAATGAGGAACCCTGTGGAGCAAAAACTAGCTTCATAATTGCCATTATATATTGTAATGCAGGGGTGGGCAACTGTGGCCCTTTTACAACCTGTGGACTCCAACTCCCAGAATTGCTGAGCCAGGAATTCTGGGAGTTGAAGTCCACAGGTTGTAAAAGGGCCACAGTTGCCCACCCCTGTTGTAATGTAAAGGATACTGCAAAATCTCCATTCCCTCCCCACTCCTGGGGGAAGGATATTTCAAAATCCCCATTCCCTCCCCAATCCTGGGGGAAGGATATTGCAAAATCCCCATTCCCACCCCACTCTGAGCCAGCCAGACGTGGTATTTGCCGGTTCTCCGAACTACTCAAAATTTCCGCTACAGGTTCGCCAGAACCTGCTGAATAGCACCCCTGTATTTATACCAAGACCAACTTTGGAAGGAATTCCACGCACCGGGCATATTTTGGTCCAGTTGAATCGTACCACTGGCTCGAAGCAGTAATGTCCTCGTCTCGGATGGTCCCTTCATACATCCCCAAAGGATACCGGCATATTGCTGGGAAAGGGGAGAAGGGGTGAAGGGCACAAGGTTTGAAGTGAAAAAAAAAAGGCGAAGACCTCCTTCATCTGTGAAAAACGATCATAAGTAATTTTGGGGGGAACAGTCACTAAGTCTATTAATGTGGGAGTTACATCATTCAAGTGTGTTATTCACCCCTAACGCTAACAAAACATGCTATTTGTAAATAAAAATGTACTTAAGGACTACAGTGTTGTGAAAACATATTGCCCTACAGGATTGAACTCACAACGGCAGTCGGATATTCTGTCAAGCCATATGCTAATCCCGTCTTATCACATGAGGACTGCCTTAGATAACACAAGTTCTCACACGTTCTTTTAATGCTATTTCAGGTCATTCCAGTTTTGGGGTTCTTGCCAAGTACAATATATCAATATGTAATCCTGTCTTGGCAAGAAGCAGGAGGCTATTTGGGGACAATATGCATTATCTAGAAAAGCAGAGGAAGATAAATCCAGAATTGGTATTTGAAACTGACCGGATAAGCTTTGGTGAAATTGACGCTCCTGGATTACCTACTAAGAAATAACATCTCTTGTGAAATTAATTAGAAAGAACTAAAGAATTCAAAGATAGCTTAGAACCGTAATGGTGAACCAATGGCATGTGTGCCACAGGTGGCACGTGGAGCCATATCTGTGGGTGCGCGAATGTTGCCCAAGCTTAGCTCCAGCGTGCATGCGTGCACCAGCCAGCTGAATTTCAGGCCTTCCAGTCCCACTGGAAGTTGGGAAATGGGCCGTTTCTGGCCTCTGGAGGGCCTCCAGGGAGGTGGGGAAGGCTGTTTTTGCCCTCCCCAGGCGCCAAGAAAGCCTCTGGAGCCTGGGGAGGGCGAAAAACAGGCCTACCGGACCCACTGTGCCATCGCGTGCCAAAAGCAAGGGGAGCAGGGGGTAGAGGCGCATTGAATTATGGGTGTGGGCACCCGCACATGCAACCCCCATGGTCCCCCCACTTTTGGTATGCGACGGCAAAAAGGTTAGCCATCACTGACTTTGAATAAGGAGCTATTTTCTACCTTGGCTTTTAATGGACAACGAAGTATGGCTTTCGTTGTTCTTTTTCTATATTTACATCCCCTGACCAGAAGGAAGGGAAAAAATATTTATCTATTCCCATCTGGAGACAAGAAATCGGATTCAATAAACACACATGACGATTGGCTGGGTATTAATCCCCGAATTCTGGTGTCTCTTCTACGCTTCTTAAATTTATGGGACCAGTGCCTTTTAGGCTTGCATCATCAACATAGCAGAAATGGCGGCTTGAAATAACGGTCCATAAAAGATATGGCTGTGTTACCGATGGACTGGGCAGAAATGGAACGGGAGATATTTAAGGCTGGGGAAGCAAGGGATGTTTCCATTTAGTTATGAGGTTCATACCTGGATTGACTTCAGACCCCGAACTTGTTGAAAATCCAGCCAAGAGCAGAAGAGATAAGCAGAACATCCTTAGTGAAGGTAACCTTGGAATGGGTACCTTCCGTTGGTCAGTTTGACGGGGTCCTCAGTCACTTCCATTCATGATTCTGAGGGAACAGAGAAGGAAGAACTTGATTAGAACTAGATGGTCAGGTTCTAGATCAGCTGTCAAGCGCCAGGAGAATCAGGAGAGCCAGGCAATTCAAATGGGTATAAAGATTTATTGTAAGCTTAGGGTCACTACATGAATCTGAACTACTAACAGTCAAAGCAAGTTGGCGGGAGATAAGGAATTCACAGTAGGCTGGACTTAGGTCTCTTGAGGACGCGAAGGGACTCATAGGCAGTTCAAATGGGTATAAAGATTTATTGTAAGCTTAGGGTCGCTACATAAATCTGAACTACTAACAGTCAAAGCAAGTTGGCGGGAGATAAGGAATTCACAATGGGCTGGACTTAGGTCTCTTGAGGGCGCGAAGGGACTCATAGGCAGTTCAAATGGGTATAAAGCAGGGGTGAAATGCTCCCGGATCGGACCAGATCACTTGATCCGGTAGCGATTTTTCCCTGTGGTTCGGCGATCCGGTAGCGATCGCCGCCCGGATGTCATTATTTCCTGGTTTTAACCAGGAAGTAATTTTTTTTACAGTCACTGAAGCAGTCGGCGTGAGCTTAAATGGACTCCAGAGGATGGTAGCGGACAGGAAGGCCTGGAGGAACGTGGTCCATGGGGTTTCGATGGGTCGGACACAACTTCACAACTAACAACAACAACGCTTTCTTTGATCAGAGAGAAGGAAGAAGGAAAGCCATAAAGCCTCCTGCAAATCATATCCTGAAGGAAATTAACTTTCCACGTCCTTCCCCCTCGTTGCTTCGAAACACAATGGAATTCCTTTTGCTTGGGCCGTCTCCTGGGCGTGCAGAGACCTTGCTCCAAACTTCCGTCCCAACCGAGCTTGCAAGGTGCAAGCAAAGAGTCCAATTTCCTCTCCAGCTTTCTGATAGCCAAGCAGGGAAAAAAAAAAAGCGTTAAAATTCTCCTTTGCACGGGGGGCCCAGGGCGGTTTTTGCCGCTAATTGCTAACAGCTGCGGGAACTGTATATTTTTAAAAAATCATATTACAGAAGAACGGGGATGATAGCAGAAGGCGAGGTAGGAGGATTTGGCCAAGGTCACACACACACACACACACACACACAAAATCACAAGTGCTCTGAGCCGGAGACAATCTCAACCCCCTTCCTTAGCAAGGGGAGAGAAGGCCCACCTGTTCTTCTCACCTTCTCCTCTCCCTGGCACAGGTTTCCAGCTCTGATCTGCCCCGCGTGTGCCACGTTCCCTTCGCCTGTTTTGCACACGCATCGCGCCTCCCTCCCTCCCGGCTCAAGTCCTACTCGGAGAAGTATCTCTGGAAGGAAGCAGCATCCCACCATCTGCCTGCCTTCTGCTTCCCTCTTCAGGCCTTTGTGGACTCTAACGAGATCCATGCCCATGTGCGCTTCTCTGCGCCCCATCTTTGAGGAAAGAGCTTGGAGGCTTGCGGTCCCTTTCCCCTTGGATTTCCCCTGCTTCTTTCTTTCTTTCTTTCTTTCTTTCTTTCTTTCTTTCTTTCTTTCTTTCTTTCTTTCTTTCTTTCTTTCCTTCCTTCCTTCCTTCCTTCCTTCCTTCCTTCCTTCTTTCTTTCTTTCTTTCTTTCTTTCTTTCTTTCTTCCTTCCTTCCTTCCTTCCTTCCTTCCTTCCTTCCTTCCTTCCTTCTTACTTTCCTTCTTTCTTCTAAAATATCAGCTTCTCCCAACGAGGAGCTTTCAGCTGGCTCTGCCTTAGAAGAATGACAGAGTTGGAAGGGGCCTTGGAGGTCTTCTAGTCCAACCTCCTCAAGCAGGAGACCTCCAAGACAAAAGGTTGTCCAAATCCTTTCTTAAATCCTCCAGTGTTGGAGAATTCACAACTTCTGAAGGCAACTTTTGTTCCACTGGTTGTGTTGTTCTCACCGTCAGGAAATTCCTCCTTAGTTCTAGATTGCTTCTTTTCTTGATTAGTTTCCATCCACCCGTTGCTTCTTGTCCTGCCCTCCGGTGCTTTGGAGAATAGCTTGACTCCCTCTTCTTTGGGGCAGCCCCTGAGATATTGGAAGACTGCTATCATGTCCCTCCTAGTCCTTCTTTTCATTAAACTGGACATACCCAATTCCTGCAACCGTTCCTCGTATGTTTTAGCTTTCAGTTCCCTAATCATCTTTGTCGCTCTTCTACACTATAGCTGCACTCTATTTAGCTGTGATGGCGAACCTATAGCACGCGTGCCCGAAATAGCACATGGAGCCATGTCACCTGGCACGCACGGCATCACCCGTTCCTCTTCCGAGGACGATCAGCTAGCCTTTTTGCATGCAGCAGTACTGGAAACTGCAACAGCTGGTCTTCTGTTTTCCTGCGTGAGCTTGCGTGCCGACCAGCTGATTGTCGCGCGCACATGCACGCCAGGGGTGGGTTCTACTTACCTTCACTACCGGTTCGCATCGTTCCCGCGCGCTTCTGCACATGCGTAGATCAACTGTGATGACGCCCGGGTCAGTGCAGAGCCTCCCACCAGCGAACCGGTCTGAACCAGGGGCAACCCACCACTGATGCATGCCGGAAACCCAGAAGAGTACCTCGCTGAAACCGGAAGTTCAGTAGCTGAAACCGGAAGTTCATTTTCAGGCGTGCACATGCACCCTGGGAAGCTCCTCTTCCGGGTTGCGGCCCAGTCGCACACACGCGCGCTCCCTTTTCGGCACCTGGTGCCGAAAAGGTTATGCCGTCACTGCTATATAGGGAGATATGCTTTCCCCTTCCATGCCTACAATTGTGAAAGCAGTCTCATCTTGTGATCTTGGATGACCCCACACCTGGATCAAGAAGATAAAATGGGGTGTGTGATGATGATGATGATGATGATGATGATGATGATGATGATGACAACTTTATCTGGGCCTCATGAACCGGGCATTAGTTTCTCAACCCTTGTGAGCCTTCACCGAATGGTGCAATAGTCTCACAAAACCTGCGCATTTCAGCCAAACGTAACACAGCCGCAGCCTCCCGTGGCCTATGACACACAGATGTGTGGGGTTGTGATTGCCCTTAGCTTAGAAGGCCACAAGGGAGCTGTAGCCCTATCTACAGGATCTATGCGTGGGTGGGATCATGTAATTGGGGAAAGTTGATGCTGTTCTTTCTCTTTCTTGTGAGTTTTCAGCCTTTTTCAATTTCATGGGGTATTGCGCTCTGCTCTCATTCTCTCGTATATGTGAGAATCTATCTGTCTGTCTGTCCGTCCGTCCGTCTGTCTATCCATTCAACCATCCATGCATGTATCACTTCTATCCATTCTGCCTACCTATCTCTCTGTCTCTCCGTCTTTCCATCTCTCTACCGCGTTTCCCCGAAAATAAGACCCTGTCTTATATTTCTTTTTAAACCCCAAAATAAGCACTTGGCCTTATTTTTGGGGAGGTCTTATTATTTTGGGGGCGCATGAAGCAAGATGGGGCTCCTCTTGCCGTCTTACCTGATTTCCTGCTCTGCATTTAAATATTTTCAGGGAGGGCTTATTTTTGGGGGGAGGCTTATTTTAGCGCATGTGCTCAAAAACGCAAATGGGCTTATTATCAGGGGATGTCTTATTTTCGGGGAAACAGGGTATCTCTCTATGAATTGTCAGGCAACTCTGCCTACTGCTGAAGGAAGGGCACTCTTTGGTCTTTCAAAATTTAAAAAAACAAAACGAAACAGATACTCCGTCCCTCTTCCAGGATCGAACTGAGCCAAGAGAAAAGCAGTCCCTCTTCCTTCCTCTAAGCCAGAAGCAAAAGAAAGGCAGCTGTGTACCCTTCCAGCTACCCTGGGCCATGCCCTCTGCCTTCCCCTACGATGCCCCAGGGCAAAGATGTCAAAAACATGGTTTCCAAATTCCCCCTTTCTAGCTTTGCCTTCCTTTCCCTTTGGAGGGAAGGGTGGGCAGGCCTCAAGTCCCCGGAAGAGGAGTGAGTTGCTGAATTCGACAAAGCCAAGGAAAAAGTCTGTTAGGGAGTTGGAGAGTGAAGAGAAAGAGGAGAGGAGGGAAGAGAAGAGAAGAGAAGAGAAGAGAAGAGAAGAGAAGAGAAGAGAAGAGAAGGAGGGAGGGAGGGAGGAGGGAGGAAGGAGGAAGAAGAAGGAATATGAGAAAAAGAAGGAAAACAAGACAGAAAAAGAGGGAGGGAGGGAAGGAGGGTAGGAGGGAGAGAGAGAAAAAAAGAAAAGGAAGAAGGAAGAAGGAAGGAAGAAGAGAAAGGGAGAGAGAGAGAAAGGAAGGAAGAAAGAAAGAAAGAAAGAGGAAAGAAGGAAGGAAGGAAGACAAGGAAGAAAGGAAAGAAAGAAAGAAAGAGGAAGGAAGATAGGAAGGAAGGAAGGCAGAAAAAGAAGGAAGGAAAGAAAGAAAAAGGAAGGAAGGAAGAGAAAGAAAGAAAGAAAAAGAAAGAAAGAGGAAGGAAGGTAGGAAGGAAGAGAAAGAAGAGAAAGAAGTAAGGAAGGAAGGAAAGAAAGAAAGTAAGAGAAAAAGAAAGAAAAAAAGAAAAAGAGGAAGAAAGCGCGCAAGAGAGAGAGAGAGAAAGAAAGAAAGAAAGAGAAAGAAAGAAAGAAAAAAGAAAGAAAGAAAGAAAGAAAGAAAGAAAGAAAGAAAGAAAGAAAGAAAGAGAGGAGGGAAGCTCACACCCCCCGCACAACAGGCCTTACCTCCCTGGCTGCCTTATCCGTCCTGCCACCCCCGCCATGGTGGGGTGAGAGAGCCTAGGCGCTTGAGCTCCACGGATCCAGCCGGGCTCCCTTTCCCACCATCCCTTCTCGGGCCCAGCAACTTTGCCAGGGGTGCTGAAAGTGGTTGCCGAGGGAGAGGAGGCTGCTCCTGACTGCTTCGTCCCTCCGCCACGGGCCCAGGAGGCTCTTCTCCCTCTTCTCCTTCTCCTTCTTCTCTTTCCTCTTCTATGTCACTCCGGTTTCTATGGCAACCCCCTGACGGAGGCTACGGAAAAGAGCAGATGTGTGTGTGTCTGTTGGTGTGTTGGTGTGTGTCGGTGTGCAAAGCCTTCGGCGCTCTCCCCTCCTCCTCCTTCCTCTCTCTCATCCCCTCCTACTTCAAGCTGCTCCCACAGTTGTTCAGCCCACAGCTGGACCCTCTCCAAACTTTGCATGCAAAGAAGGGGAAGCCACAATGGCCAGAAAACAAGGGGAGCCAAGGCAGGAAGAGGGAGGGGGGGAGCGGTGGTTGTGGGGCAGGGGGCGGAGGGAGGTAATCCCCCCCCACTCACCCACACACCCACCCACCCTTCTCCCTTTCCAGCCTGCTGACCCTACAGAAATGGGAAACTGCACCACAGGCGCCAACGGGGGGCTCGGCGAGTTTGCAGCGAGGAAATTGAACTTTTGCTCTCCTGCTCGATAGAAGGCAAAGCAGTTCCTAGAAGAAGCGTGGGGCAGGGATGTGTGGGGCAGCCGCCGCTCTGGGACAGGGAGGCCATCCATCAAAATGTGTTATCTTTGCAAGTCCTTCTTTGAGGAAGAGTGCTGTCCTTTGAAAAGCTCTTTTCTTTGTTTGGTTCTTGGTTTCCATCCCATCAAGGGTTTGGTGACGGCTACAGTTATCTTGGGAATACTATTTTGTGGCGGGTGTGGGGGTAGAATGAATGCCGGTGACTCTCATCCTTTACGATAAGTCATAAACGGAGTAACAGAGTTGCTAATAAAAGGGAATATTTGTAGCTCAGGGTTGAAAGGAGGGGTCCTTGGTGCTCTCTGAGCTTGGGTGATTTTATTACAGAAGTTTCATGACCCAACTAGGGAACATCCTCAGTGCTAGAAGAGAGTGGGGTGTAAGGAGGAGGAGGAAGAGGATAAGGAAGAGGAGGAGGAGGAGGAGAAGGAGAAGGAGAAGGAGAAGGAGAAGGAGAAGGAGAAGGAGAAGGAGAAGGAGAAGGAGAAGGAGAAGGAGAAGATTGTGGGGTCCTTGGGGCTCTCTGAACTTGGGTGGTTTTCTTGCAGACGTTTCATGACCCAACTAGGGAACATCCTCAGTGCCAGTGAGTATGGCTTGCTCCCTGTTTATATACAGTAGCTCTGAGCTTCATTGTTTGCTTGTAGACGTCTCATGACCCAAACAAGGCAACATCATCAGTGCTAGTGCATTGCCGCTAGCGCTGATGATATTACCTAGTTGGGTCATCGAACGTCTGCAAGAAAACCACCCAAGCTCAGATCTTCTGTATAAAAACAGGGAGAAAATCACACTCACTAGCACTGATGAAGTTACCTAGTTGGGTCATGAAACGTCCGCAAGAAAATCACCCAAGCTCAGAGAGCCCCAAGGACCACACAGTTAGATAAATAGATAGACAGACAGACAGACAGACAGACACACACCAGTAGGGAGGTAGATAGATATGATAGATGGATAGATAGATTAGCTGGATGAATAGACAGAGAGACAGACAGACAGACAGACCAATTAAAACTCAGATCACACGTCTCCTGAATAGTTTTTATTCCAGAGCTATAATTGCACTCAACAAATGAACTAAAGGGCCACCGTCAGTGAGCTGTTGGACAGCATGCCTTGGTCTGTTGTGTGG
Source organism: Pantherophis guttatus (assembly GCF_059756535.1). Taxonomy (NCBI): domain Eukaryota; kingdom Metazoa; phylum Chordata; class Lepidosauria; order Squamata; family Colubridae; genus Pantherophis; species Pantherophis guttatus. The sequence goes on along the minus strand of NC_142078.1, from coordinate 14,483,188 downwards.
ATGTTTGGGTGGTTTAGGGGTGGGGAATTTGTGGTGGGTGGGAGTGTTTTTGGGGATTGTTCTGTGTGTTGGACCTGGTCTTTGGGTGTTAAGTGAATTTCGTTGTATGGGTATACTGTGTATTCACGTACAATGACAATAAAGTTATTATCATTATTAAAAGACCCCTCTGCATCCAGGAGCTATCACACTCTCCAAAGCCTTAGAGATGACAATTTGATTGCATCCATTGACCTTCTCTTACTCCTCCTGTTTTTTTCCCCCCTAATTCTGGCTAGCAGCTAAGCTGAAGATGCCAGATTCTCCTATAAACTTCTATAAACAAGGCAAGGAGGTCAAAAGCAGAGAACTTAAAGTTAAAGGTCTCACTCTTTCTCCATTAACAAAGAACATTCTGGGAGGGGTACCAGGAGGAGGGGAGGGTTTTGCTGACTCTGGCTTTTATGGTGTCCCTCAAGACTAGTCCGTGACCTTAGAAACCACAAGACAAGCTAAGGAAAGAAAATTATCCTCTGAAGGGTGTTGGAACTCACAGACTGTTGTTTTCTCATATCTCCCCGTGCTTACAAGCGCGAGGCAGACTGTCTAGGAGTTATGGGGCTCGTCGTATTTCTTCTGTGGCTATTAAGGGGGAGAATTTTTATCCGCGGGCCTCCAATTAGGATTATTACGCGGTGAAGTGGGAGGCAGAAATAGCTCTAGCTATTTAGAGAGAACACCTGGGAAACGAAGAAGGAGGAGGAGGAGGAGGGTTGCGTGCAAAAGGAACCCTCGCCTACTGGAATAGGCCGCCTCTAATTTCTCCTGTGCAAGTTTGTAAGATGTCAAACCATGTGCCCCAGGGTGTTATGGGGCCCGTTTTTAGCACGGGCCCCAGATGAAAATAGAGCGCGCTTGCAAGGTCTTGTCCCAATGTGATTGCCCAGGCTGGACTTTGATTTATTTAGAAAATTTATATGGCCATCTAACTCATTTAAGGTGACTCCGGGCTGTTTACAGCAGCGGTCATCAACTGGTGGTCCGGGCAAGAAAATTTTGGTGGTTCGCAGAAAAATTATTTGCATTTTTTTTATCTTGCACTAAATCAGGGGTCCTCAAACTACGGCCCCTGGGCCAGATACGTGCAATGAAGTGGTCTTCCAGGTGCGCTTTAAGGTGTTGGTTCTCATCTTTAAAGCGCTCCATGGCTTAGGGCCAGGATATTTGCGAGACCGATAACCTCCCACCGGCCAATACGCTCTCACAGAGAGGGCCGCCTCAGGGTGCCGTCGGTCAGGCAATGTCGGCTGGCGGCCCCCAGGGGGAGAGCCTTCTCTGTGGGGGCACCCGCCCTGTGGAACGAGCTGCCTCCTGGAATACGATTGATCCCGGACCTCCGGACCTTCCGTAAAGCCCTGAAGACGTTTTTATTCCACCAAACCGGCCTAGCCTAAATGGTTTTTAATTGGGATTTTAAATTTTAAGGATTTGGGGGTTTTAAATTGGGAAGCTCATGATTTAATTCTTTTTTAATTATCTTAACTTTTGTATTTGTATGTTTTTTTAATTTTGGCTGTTCACCGCCCTGAGTCCCTTCTGGGAGAAGGGCGGTATACAAATTAAATAAATAAATAAATAAACGTTTGTGTTCCTGCAGAGAGTCTCCCCCTTTGGGGTCTTTTTGTGCAGGTTGGAGGGGGACAGAAATTCCGACTCGGGATCTGCTTCAGCCTCCTGGTGCGGGGTTTCGGACGAAGGCTGGAGGGAAGCACCGCCGGTGGCGAAGAGCCGGAGGGCTTCGTTCCGGTGGGACTGCCTCATGGCCTGGAACTGGCTGACTATCATCAACCTTGCCTTTGATTATTGGTTTTGTGAGGAGGTGGTTATTTTAGTAAACCAGCATCAGATGGCAGCCAAAATTGGAAACGGGTCGAAAACGAGCCAAGAACCGCAGTGGAGATCAAGAGGTCAGCAACCCACAAACTTGGCATCAATTCAACCCACAGCTCAATCTCGGCCACTCTTAGACTTCATTTCAAATAATCCCTGTTCGCCAAAGGGTTCGAATCATCGTAAGACCCTCTGGGACAGAGGTTCTCAAACTTTCTGGCTCCACAGACGGGTAGAGGCAGTGGCAGGTTTAACGTATGCAACAGTGCAGCCTAATCCATGCATGCACAAATGCTCGCTGCTTGTGCAACCTAGTTCCCAATGCGCCGTGGCTCGGTACCAATTCACGGGCTGGGAATTGGGGACACCCCCCCACCCCACCCCCCACCACCACTGGCATATTTCCTGAGAGCGGGCAAAATCGATGCTAGATGCTAAGGCTGCTTTGATCATCGCTACCAATTTAACGTAGTTCCTCAACAGTTTTGTCTCCAAGAGAAAACAGATTTTGAACTGGCCGGCTGGGAAATTAGAGGGATTATTCTCCCAATAAATAAAAAGAAAACCACTGAAAGGGAAGGAAAATTAGCACAAGAGAGACATTCAGCAAGTTAATATAGAAAAAAGTAACTATTTATTTGCTTGGGTCAAAAGTTGGGCATCTTGACCATTTTCTTCTAAGAAACATTGAAAATCCCCCAACGATGAGAAGACTGAAAGAAGCAATGTGTCAGACTTCGATGCTATCTCAAAATAAATGAATTTCCAAACTGCCAATCTTTAAGGAAATCTTCTCTTTATTCGAGTACAACAACTGGATCATGACTCAATGCTGACCTTTTGCCCCCCAATCCCTCCCTTTCCGATCCCCAATTCTCTGCTTCTCATTGGCTATCTTCCAAGTCACTCTCCTGACTTCTTGTCTCGTCATTTCACAGGAATGTTCTCCCCCTCTTCATTTCCACGGAGACCGGGCTTCAAAGGGATTTAGCAGGCAAAAGTTCAGGGCTTATCTCCCTTTTCTATGTCAGCGCTGAGGTGCTGACACAATGGCTGAAGAATCCAAATGCTTGAAAGAAAACTGACCGTGGAAAGCTGGATTAGAGACGCACAGTTTGGATGTCCCTTCGTACCCCAGACATTCTGCTACAGCAGAGCCATTTGAGGGACCCAACTGTAGATGCCAACTGCTTCAAAGTTGTAGAACATAAGAAGAGCTAGATCCACGCGTGATAATCTAGGGAACGGGTGCATGCAGTCTAGGGAGGCTCTCCAACCATCCCATTAATTTTCAGTCCCCAGTGATCGTGTTGCTCTTCATTATTCATCAAAGAATCCACTCCTGAAAGTCCAAAGGAGCATCTTCTCAACCTTCTCCA
>NC_142078.1:14259940-14317440 GCF_059756535.1 Pantherophis guttatus | reverse complement strand
CTGAAAAGCAGCTGATCCAGAGGCTGAATGCCGAGGTGCTGAAGACGGCCGAGAAGCTTTATCACACAGCTTGGATCTCCAAGCAACAGAGAATCAACTTGGACAGATTGATCATCACCAGGTAACGCAGGAAGGAGTCCTCCAAGCTCCAACTTTTCCCCTTTTGAAAGAACAGGGTGGGTTTTTTTTTTTTTTGTCAAAAATGCAAAAAAAGATTATTGTTTCAGCATCTTCCTTGATGATGTTGGGAATACAGTGGGTACAGTGTGCCTAGAGGTGGCGCTCTCGCCTCACAATCAGGAGGCTGTGAGTTTGATCCTAGGTAGAGGTGGATATTTCTCTCTCCCTGGGCACGATGAGGATATATCTGCTGAACAAAACTCCGCACTGGCGACAGGAAGGGCAAGCGGCCATTCAAACACTCTGCTAGCTCCGTTCAGTTGCCCAGACTCCACCCCGCAAGGGGATTATGGGGATCCGTTAAATGATGACGATGATGATTTATGATGTTTCGAATCTGGAAGCAGCTGGCATGGATTGGTCAGGCTTTAATACGATTTAAATCATTAAACGTAGCGGAGGCTATAGAAAGAGTCATATACAGTCCTTGAGTTCGTTTAGTGACCGTTTGAAGTTGCAACGGCACTGAAAAAAAAGGACTTAGGCTATTTTTAGGGATGCGGTGGCTCAGTGGCTAAGACTCTGAGCTTGTCGATCGAAAGACTGGCAGTTCAGCGGTTCGAATCCCTAGCGCCACGTAACGGGGTGAGCTCCCATGACTTGTCCCAGCTTCTGCCAACCTAGCGGTTCGAAAGCACGTTAAAAAAAAAAATGCAAGTAGAAAAACAGGGATCACCTTTGGTGGGAAGGGAACAGCGTTCCGTGCGCCTTTGGCGTTGAGTCATGCCGGCCTGGCCACTCTCCAAGCCCGATAAAGGGTCGGTAATTCTGAACTATCTTGAAAGACCGTGGGAGAGGAAAGACTTTGTTGGAGAGGAATTCACCGTCAATTAAATAAAAGGGATTTATCGGGACGAGGACTTGTGCTGCTTCATGCTGCTGAGGAAGCCTAGGTCAGAACAATTTCTAAGGGGGCCGGTCGTAAGGCGAGGACCTTTTTTTCAGTTGGTGGTCCGCCTCTTTCACGCGTAGGACTTCCGTAAGGAAATTCCTCTTCCTCCCTCTTGTTACAGCGCCGATGCCTCGCCGGCCGAATGTTGCCAACACGCCAAAGTGTTGGAGGACACGCAGTTCGTGGACGGCTACAAGCAGCTGGGCTTCCAAGAGACGGCGTACGGTGAGTTCCTCAACCGTTTGCGAGAGAACCCTCGTCTGATCGCCTCCTGCCTGGTGGCCGGGGAGAAGCTGACCCAGGAGAACATCCAACACGTCATCCACACCGTCTTCACCTCCATCTACGGCAACTGCATCATGGCCGAAGACGAGAGCTTCCTCCTCCAGGTCTTGCGCTACCTGATCGAGTTTGAGCTGAAGGAGAGCGAGAACCCTCGGCGGCTGCTGAGGAGGGGCACCTGCGCCTTCAGCATCTTCTTCAAGCTCTTCTCCGAGGGCCTCTTCTCCGCCAAGCTCTTCCTGACGGCCACCTTGCACGAGCCCATCATGCAGCTGCTGGTGGAGGACGAGGACCACCTAGAGACCGACCCCAACAAGCTCATCGAGCGCTTCTCGCCCGCCCAGCAGGAGAAGCTCTTCGGGGAAAAGGGGTCGGAGAAGTTCCGGCAGAAAGTCCAGGAGATGGTGGAGTCCAACGAGTCGAAGCTGGTGACCCTGGTCAACAAGTTCATCGGCTACCTGAAGCAGAACACCTACTGCTTCCCGCACAGCTTGAGGTGGATCATGTCCCAGATGTACAAGACGCTGTCCTGCGTGGAGCGGCTGGAGGTGGGCGAAGTCAGGGCCATGTGCACCGACCTGCTCTTGGCCTGCTTCATCTGCCCCGCAGTGGTCAACCCAGAACAGTACGGGATTATTTCGGATGCGCCTATCAATGAAGTGGCGAGGTTTAATCTGATGCAGGTACGGTATCCCTCCCCTCCCCTCCCTCTTCCCATCTCCCTTCCTTCCTTCCTTCCTTCCTTCCTTCCTTCTTCTTCCCAACTCTTCTTCCTCCCTTCCCATCTCCCTCCCTCCCTCTTCCCATTTCCTTCCTTCCTCCCTCCCTCTTATCTCCTTTCTTCTTTCCTCCCTTTTCCCATCTCCTTCCTCCTTTCCTCCCTCCTTCCCTTCCTCTTCCCAACTCTTCTTCCTCCCTCCCACTTCCCATCTTCCTTCCTCCTCCCATCTCCTCCCTCCCTTCCTCCCTCCCTCTTCCCATCTCCTTCCTTCCTCTCTCTTCCCATCTGCTTCCTCCTTTCCTTCCTCCTTCCCTTCAGCTTCCCAACTCTTCTTCCTCCCTCCCCATCTTCCTCTCTCCCTCTTCCCATCTCCTTCCTCCCTCCCTTTTCCCATCTCCTTCCTCCTTCCCTCTTCCCATCTCCTTTCTTCTTTCCTCCCTTTTCCCATCTCCTTCCTCCTTCCCTCTTCCCATCTCCTTTCTTCTTTCCTCCCTTTTCCCATCTCCTTCCTCCTTCCCTCTTCCCATCTCCTTTCTTCTTTCCTCCCTTTTCCCATCTCCTTCGTCCTTCCCTCCCTCCTTCCCTTCCTTTTCCCATCTCCTTCCTCCCTCCCACTCTTCCTTCGTCCTTCCCTCCCTCCCTCTTCCCATCTCCCTTCCTTCCTTCTTCCCACCCACCCACCCTCCCTTCCTCTCTTCCTGTTCCCATCTCCTTCCTTCCTTCCTTCCTTCCCTCTCTCCCTCCCTCCCTATTGAAGATACAGCTGTTAATGAAACCTGAAGCTTTTCTTTTAGGTCTGATGGAGAAGCCAGTTGAAAAAAATTTTTTCCATGGCGTTTCTGTTGTAGGTCGGGAGGCTCCTGCAGCAACTAGCTATGATTGGTTCTGAAGACGGAGATCCTCGCACCAAGGCCAACCTGGGGAAATTTGACAAGGTAGAAATCAAGGAGATCTTTGGCGCTTCCTCCTTCCGTCTGGAAGTTTCACCCTCCCGAGAAGCCATTTGAGCCCTCGTGTTCGAAGTGGCCAGCAGTTCCTTAAGCCATAAACGGCAGGAACCCCATTTAGAGTCGCTACAAACAGTGCTGGCTTGCCTTTCAAAGCAAATTTGAAGATTTGGGGGGTGGTGGAAGGAAGTTTTTAAGAAAGAACATTCCAGCTGAAGAAGCAAGGGGCAGCATTCATATACAGCTGGTTCTCGACTTAACAACGCTTTGTTTAGTCACTTAACAGCTGGGGCAAGAAAAGTCATAAAATGGGACAAAACTCTGTTAGCAACAAAACAATTTTGCAATATCCTTCCTCTGGCGTGGGGAGGGAATGGAGATTTTACAGTATCCTTCCCATGGGGTGGGAATGGAGATTTTGCAATATCCTTCCCCAGCCACGCCCACAGAACCGATAGTAAAAAAAAAATTGGATTTCACCACTGCTGTGCAGGTAAAGCACAGTAGCACAGAGAGAGATGTTGTTAAAATCCTCGGATCAACGTGGCTTGTACCCCCCTTACAGGGCTGTGTGGCTTCCTTCCTGGATGTCGTCATCGGTGGCCGAGCGGTAGAAACCCCGCCTATGTCTTCCGTCAACCTGCTGGAAGGGCTGAGCCGAACGGTGGTTTATATGACCTATGGCCAACTTACTACGCTGGTATGTCTCCCAAGGACCAAAGGCATTGTGGTTGTTATCTGGTGCCTTCCTTTTTCTTTTTCGGGGGGTCCTTGCGGGGGTGGGGCTGCTGGGGGGGGTTCGTAGGGGTTCGGGAGAACCTCTAGCTAAGATTCTGTGCAGTTCGGAGAACCCCCAAGTCCCACTCCTGGCTGGCACTCCCATCCCGCCCTTCCCAGGAGTCCCCACGCGGCCTGTTTTGGATGCAGATAAGTGCAGGGTGCGCGCGGAGGCTCAGGGAGGGTGAAAAACAGGCCTACTGGAAGTTTGGGAAGAGCCTCTGGAGCCTGGGGAGGCCGTTTTCACCCTCCCGGAGGCTTAAAGAAAGCCTCCAGAGTCCAGGGAGGGCAAAATCTCCCCCCACTGCTGTGATGCAGGAGGTCGACTAGGCCACACCCACCATGGCCACGCCCATCCGGCAACTGGGCAGAGGATCTCTTGCTAAAATTTTTGAAGCCCACCTCTAGATCCTTGGTGCTCTCCGAGCTTGGTGGTTTCCTTGCAGGCATTTCACGACCCAACTAGGTAACATCATCAGTGTAGGGAGAGAGTGAGGTTTGCAGGGAGAAGGAGGAGGAGGAGGAGGAAAACTCTGGGGTCTTTGGTGTTCTTCGAGGTTGGGGGTTTCCTTGCAGAGAAGCGAATGGGGTTTGTAGAGTGGAGAAAGAGGACGGGGAAGGGGAAGAGGACTGAGGAGTCCTCTCCAAGCTGGGTTGTTTTCTTGCAGACATTTTATTACCCAACTAGGTTACATCATCAGTGCTGGAAAGGAGTGAGGTTGGCTCCCTGTTTATACACTAGACTGGTGACTTGCCCTGTCAATGTTGGTAGGGGTGGTTTTGACGAGCCTTCCTTGAATGGGCTGCTGTTTAATATTAGCTTGTTTGTCTGCATTGGTAGTTCCTGGATTGGGGTGTTGCTTACTTGATTGTTGGTCTAATCTTGATGTTAATTTCATTGCTTTGGTGTTTTGGTTTCCTTTTATTTATTTATTATTATTATTTATTATTCAAATTTCTATACCGCCCTTCTCCTTTCGGACTCAGGGTGGTGAACAGCCAAGATAAAAACATCTATACAAACGTCACAGATAAAAATAAAGTTAAAATAATTTATAAATTTGGCACATAATTTAAAACTGTCAATTAAAATCAATACTAAAATTTTAAAACTAACCCTAAAATCAAGACAGACCGGCTAACTGAAAAAAATAAGTTTTTAGGGCCCGACGAAAAATCCGGAGGTCGGAGATCACTCGTATCTCTGAGGGTAGATTGTTCCATAGGGTAGGTGCCACCACAGAGAAGGCTCTCCTGGGGGTCGCCAGCCGGCATTGTCTGGCCGACGGCACCCTGAGAAGGCCCTCTCTGTGGGAGCGAACCGGCCGGTGGGAGGCTATTGGTGGCCTTTTAGGCTTGTGTCATCGCTTTTGAGCGGTGTGTAGACGTTATTTATCCCTATGTGCCTGTTGATGGCTGATATATATATATATATATATATATATTTAACCACGCTCGTCCTTTTCAGGTTAACTTTATGCGAAACATCATGTCCGGCGATCAGCTCAAGGAAGACCGAGTGGCTCTCGAAAACCTGCTCTTAAATCTACCCCAGAACAAGGCGGGGAAAAGCGGAAGCCAGGAGCTGACACCTTACAACACCCCGCAGCTCTCGCCTGCAACAACTCCAGCCAGCAAAAAAAATCGACTGGCCATCGGTAAAAAAAAACATAAGGCTGACCAGTTGGGTGGGGAAAAACACAGGTAGTCCTCGACTTACGACCACAATCGAGCCCTAAATTCTATGTTGCTAAGCGAGACGGCCGTTAAGTGAAGGGCGCAAAAGGGGATCACGGGATCACTGCAACTGTCATAAGATTGCAAAAGGGGATCACGTGACACCCCTTCTGCCCGCCCCCGGGGGCCCCGCGACCATCATAAATATGAACCAGTTGCCGGGCGGCTGAATTTTGGTCGTACGTGTGGGAAAACGGTCCCTTTCTCCAGTGCCGCCGTCGCTTCGAACGGTCACTAAATGAACTGTTGAAAGTTGAGGGCTCCCTGCGTTTAAAAATCTTGATTTGCCGGCTTCGTGTTTTTTTGATGGTTTTCCTTTTGGATAAATTCCTGGCTGCCTTGTTGCTCCTTGACATATGTTTGTAATTTACGACGAGATCTGGGATTCTTTTGTGTCCTCCAACGAGTTTTCTTTTGTTTCTCTTTAATGCGGCCAATCCACAGGACAGCAATTGGCTACCATCACTGCCTGGGACACCTCCGCTACCAACCTCACCGCTCATATAAATCTCGTAACCCCTTTTGGTGGGTAGTGGATCTCTCTCCCTCTCTCTCTCTCTCTCTCTCTCTCTCTCTCTCTCTCTCTCTCTCTCTCTCTCCTTCTTCTAGAACTCTCCATCTCCTGGTGTTTAGTGCACAGTCATCCAGCTGGCTTTCATGGCTAAGGCAGGACTAGAACTCACCGTCTCCTGGTGATTGGCTCAGAATCACTTAGCTGATTTTTCATGCCCAAGGCAGGACTAGAACTCCCTGTCTCCTGGTGATTGGGCTCAGAGTCACTCAGCTGGTTTTCTTAGCTGGAGCAGGACTAGAATTCTCTTGTCCCCTGGTGATTGGGCCCAAAGTCACCCAAGCCAGCTATAGCAGGACTAGAATTCATCCCTCCTAGCGATTAGGCCAAAATCACCCAGCTGGCTTTCATGGCTAAAGCTGAACTAGAACTCTCCATCTCCTGGTGTTTAGCGCACAGTCATCCAGCTGGCTTTCATGGCTAAGGCAGGACTAGAACTCACCGTCTCCTGATAATTGGGCTCAGAATCACTTAGCTGATTTTTCATGCCTAAAGCGGGACTAGAACTCACCGTCTCCTGGCGATTGGCCCAAAATCGCCCAGCTGGTTTTCATGACTAAGGTAGGACTAGAACTCACCGTCTCCTGGTGATCGGCCCAAAATCACCCGACCATCTTTCAGGGCTAAAGCAGGACTTGAACTCATGGTCTCCTGCTTTCTAGCCTGGTGCCTTAACCTCTAGACCAAACGGGCTGTTTTTAAGGCAGAGTCCTTGAATCGGACTCCGCATGCACAACAATACTCCCTCTCCACTGAGGCTTATTAAAATGTTCACTCAAAATGATCCAGATTCACACATCATTTTCACGAGACTTGCTTGGATTCGCCTTTGGCCAAAGTTGGGTGAACTCATTTCTAAACCAAGGTTTGCAAGAAGACATATCTCAACCGGTTGAGATCAACCCAGGAAAATCTGCGGTGACCGTATCCGTAACTTGGTGCCATGTGAGAATTCAGACAACCTGTTCTGGGTATTAACAGGGAAGACGAGACAGTTCAAATCCTCGATTTCAAATCTCATCAAGCTTATAGTAAGGAATTCTCCGCCGAGGTGTAGTAACATTTTAGGCCTGATTTTCAGCCGCTGCCATCGAATTTCAAAGCTTCGCGCAACGTTGAAATCCTCACAGAAGGACCGAAGTTGCACTGCGGTGTAACTTCGGTGTAGCTCTAGCCAGTATTAATTTGATCTACGTCCGACTGCGTACATGTCACCTCTCACAAGAGTTGACCTCTGCTTCCACCTTGTCTTAAAATTGTAAGATATTCCTGAACCCTCCCCCCAAAAAGGATATTTATAATATGTACGTATTTAATCGTTGTTCCAGCCACACGCAGCAGAAGCCGTTCCAATATTCAGATGGACCAACATCCAGATTACGAGGGGTTCTCCCAAGAGACCATACAGGAAGTCCAGCCGGAAGAAGTTTTGGTCATTTCTCTGGGGACCGGTCCACAAATCACGCCTGGAATGATGTCAGAAAATGAGGTACGTAAGCGACGTGAAATATGCGTACCCGTGTTTCCCTGAAAATAAGACCCTGTCTTATATTTTTTTTGAACAGAAGTTCCCTGCTACTTCCAGGAAAGTACAGAACTTCCCTGCTACTTCCAAGGAAGTACAGGAATTCCTTGCCGCTTCCAAGGAAATTCCTTGCTATTTCCAGGGAGTGCAGAAAGAGAAAAAGCCAGCTCCTGGGCCATAGATGGCTGCTGAATCCTGCAACGATGCCTCTCAGGGGCCAATTGGGAGAGGAACACAGGTGTTCATAGGTTTCAAATCTCCCACTCCCCTCCTTTTCTCTGTGCTTCCTTCCCAGGTTTTAAACATGCAGCTGGCTGATGGGAGTCAAGGCGACGTTCCTGTTGACGATTCCAAACTCCACGGTAAACCTGATAAAACCTTGCGGTTTTCCCTCTGCAGTGATAATCTGGAAGGCATATCCGAAGGTGAAGGGCTCACTTTTGTTCCTTGTCCGTCCGAACTGCGTTTAAACGGAGCTTTCGTGCATTGCTATCTCTGGCCCGCTGTTGCAAACCTCCATTTTTTTTAATTCTTAATTTTATTTTTTGCTTGTTTAGCCCTTTTTCCTTTACAGTTTTTTATTTTTTGTTCTGCCTCGGCTTCCTTCTGTTGTGTTTATTGGGTGTCTCTTTTTGGGGGCCGGGTGCAACTCTTAATTGGCGTGTTCTTTTTTTTCTTCTTCTTCTTCGTCTCCCAAACAGGCCCTTCTAATCGCTCCAATTCGGTGTCCTCGCTGGATTTAGAAGGAGAATCCGTTTCCGAATCGGGGGCTGGCCCGTCAGGAAGTAACGGAGTTGAGGCCTTGCAACTTCTGGAGCGTGAACAAGGTGAGAAGCCACCTGCAATGTTACCTAGCGGAAATACCTCCCAAGAGGTGGGGTGGGGCCGTAATGGCTCAGTGGTTAAAAATGTTGAGCTTGTCAGCTGACAGCCCAGGTTCAAGTCCCGGGTGCGCCGTGCGATGGGGTGAGTTCCCGTTCCTTGCTCAAGCTCTTGCCCATCTAGCAGTTCGAAAGCATGCAAATGAGAGTAGATAAATAGGCACCACTTTGGTGGGAAGGTAACAGCGTCCTGTGCTCCTCGGCATATACCATATTTTTCGGAGTATAGGACGCACCAAAGTATAAGACGCACCTTAGTTTTTGGGGAGGAAAATAAGAAAAAAGCTGATTGGCAGGTGGATTGGACAATCTCCATTCCCTCCCCACTCCAGGGGAAGGATACTGCAAAAGTTTCATTCCCAGCTACTCCAGGGGAAAGATACTGCAAAATCCCCATTCCCACCCCATTCTGGGGCCAGCCAGAGGTGGCATTTGCCGGTTCTCCGAACTACTCAAAATTTCTGCTACCGGTTCGTCAGAACCTGCTGGATTTCACCCCTGCATCAATCTGATCACACAGGGATCACGATTAAGGGTCAGGTCATATTCACCTGGCTTCAAGCCCAGCACTTCGACCACCACGCCAAACTGATGCTTCCATCACTTACCAGCTTTTCACATTTCCCGGGACTTAAAAATTATTTTTTAAACCAAGCTTTTCGGTCCATCTTTTCTTTTTCTCTCAGCTACCACCCAGGACAATCTGGACGATAAGCTCCGTAAATTTGAGATTCGCGACATGATGGGCTTGACCGAAGACCGGGACATCTCGGAAACCGTGAGCGAGACTTGGAGCACGGACGTGCTGGGAAGTGACTTCGACCCGAATATCGATGAAGACCGTTTGCAGGAGATCACAGGTAAGGCATTTTGAGGCTTACCTGTGATGAGGAGGCGAAAGGGGACTTTTGATACATAGGTGGTGTTTGCGAATGAAGGCGAATCTTACCTGTCCCGGGATGATATTGCAGGATCCAATCTGAGTCGATCCCGGGGACCGGAGATTCTGCCTTCTGACCTTTTGGACTCATGCTGGAGCCCATCCTCAGAGAATCTCTCTCTACCAGAATCTATCTATCTATCTATCTATCTATCTATCTATCTATCTATCTATCTATCTATCTATCATCTATATTTATTGTCTCTATCATCTATCAATCTTTCTATCCTCTCTCTCTCTCTTTCTCTCTCTCTCATTGATCTGTCCTTTTGTGTCTGTCTGTCTATATCTATCTATCTATCTATCTATCTATCTATCTATCTATCTATTTATCTATCATCTTCTATATTAATTGTCTCTATCATCTATCAATCTTTCTGTCCTCTCTCTCTCTCTCTCTCTCATCTATCTGTCCTGTCCTTTTGTGTCTGTCTGTCTGTCTGTCTGTCTGTCTGTCTATATCTATCTATCTATCTATCTATCTATCTATCTATCTATCTATCTATCTATCTATCTTCTCTCTCTGTGTGTGTGTGTGTATCTGTATCTGTATCTGTATCTGTATCTCTCTCTCCTTGTGACCTGTTCACGATGACTTGTGTCCCCCCAGGGGCTGCAGCCGAGAACGTCCTGGGCAGCCTGCTGTGTTTGCCCGGTTCCGGCTCGGTGCTGTTTGACCCCTGCACGGGCTCCACCATCTCCGAAACCACCAGCGAAGCTTGGAGCGTGGAGGTCCTACCAAGTGACTCAGGTGAAGAATCCTCCATCGGTAACATCTTTCCAAGCATGCAGAGGGGCCCCGAGGGGCCAATGGCTCCCTCTTCTCGGCCTTCCGTGACCTGTAAACAGTTCCTTCTCTTTGTTTTGGAAGTTCTCCACCACCTTTAGTAACTTTACCCATTGACTTTTTTTAACCTCTTGATTCACGGGAAGCTCTCGCCCGTGTCCTGTGTGTGTGTGTGGGGCGGGGGGGCAAAGTAGCTATGCAAAGAGAGAAGGAAGGTCTCCACCCTCTTTGGATTGCCCCCCCTTCCCCCCAAGGAGAATGTGAACTCGGGGGGGGGGGAAACATTGTTCAATTCTGCCCCACAATGCGAATCGTGATCTCGTGACCCCAAGGTTATACATACATGCCGGTTTCCATGCGCCCAAATTTTGATCACGTGACTCTGGGGAATGCCGTCACGGTCGTAAGCGTGAGGACTATTGTAAGTCCTCTTTCCTCCCCCCCAGCACTGTCGTAACTTTGGACCCGTCGTCTAATGAAGGATGGTGACGATTGCACCTATTGTGAATCTGATTCTTCCCTCTCCTCTTCAGAGGCTCCAGACCTGAAGCAGGAAGAAAGACTGCAAGAACTGGAGAGCTGCTCGGGGGTAGGAAGCGCCTCCGACGATACCGACGTGAGGGAAGTCAGCTCCCGCCCCAGCACCCCTGGCCTCAGTGTGGTATCAGGTGAGGAACCCCCGCCCCCCACCCAGAAGAATGGAAGATTCCTTAGCATGGGTCAAATTGCTTATGATTTAGAGGAAGCAGCAAAGCAGAAATATATCTTGTGTCAAGTTTCGAGGTCGTCTCAAATAAATTGCATTTCAAACAAAGTCTTTGAAGAAAAACTCCTATTTATTAAGCACGACATTCTAACCTGACTCCAATCGAAGCCAACACTGACTTCCAGCCCCCAAACCATCCTTTTCTGTTCCCCACTCCCCTGCACTCATTGGCCATCTTCCAAGTCACTCTTCCCCTAATCTACTGCTCCAGCTCAAAGGAATTTCCCCCCTCCCATCCCATCTCCTAGGGGATATTATCTCCAGGGAAAACAAGTAGGTGAAAAGTCAAACGTCCCTTTCCAGACTCCTTCTCTTCTCCTCCTTATGTCAGCACTAAAGTAAATGCAGGTTGAAGTGCTGACATCTTGGGTATTTTAAACCAGATCTCTTCCCTTAAGGTGAGGTGTCTAGATTAGCCTTCTCCCCCTTTGCACAGAGAATTTTGGGAGACTTCAATTCCCAGAATTCTAAGCAGAACCCAAGCTGAACCCCTCTGTGGGCACGTGCACCGTTGGCAGCTGCTCTTGTGGTTTCTGGCATGTGTATGTGCCCTGGCCAGCTCATCTTCAGCATGCCGGAGCCCCGGAAACCCAAAGATCAGGTGTCTGGTGTCCGCATGCGCACCAATCAGCTGGTATTCAAGTTTCCAGGGCTCCGGCGTGCGCCCACATACGTGTCCCTGTTTGGACACTCGGTGCTGAACAGGTTTGCCATCCCTGGTCTATGGAGATTCCAGTCACCCAGGTCACCGTTGTCCTAAAAGTGCGTTTCCAAAAGGCAGCTGGTCTTTTGAAGGAGCTTCTTCAGTCCTTACTTAGTTCTTCAGAATTGAAGAAGCTCCTTGGATGTGGAGCGAAACGTCTTCAAGGAAAAAAACAAACAAAGTCCAGTTAGTTGCCTTTTGAAAAAAAAAAAAAAGACATCCATGCATTAGAGGCCAGCATTTAATGCTCCGGCTGCATGCCTTGGAATTGTGGGAGTTGAAGTCCTCAGGCCTAGAAGGGTGTCCATCTACTCTTAAACCATCTTCAGCCGTGACTAGGCTGGTCCAGGGGAATTCTGGGAATTTGTGTCACGTCCCCGGAAGATCCGTTGACTAAACCAGCAGAGGGTAGCCTTCCGGTTTTGTGCTTAAAAGTCGTTTTGCAATTTTGCACTTTGGTAGCTTCATGCTCACGAGAGCTCTTTGTCGTCCTCTTAAAAGGTATCAGCGCAACGTCCGAAGACATCCCGAACAAGATCGAGGATCTCCGGTCCGAGTGCAGCTCAGACTTCGGCGGGAAAGATTCAGTCACCAGCCCTGACATGGACGAAACGGTGCACGGTAAGAGAATAACAGGATAACCACGGAGCCGGAAGGCACCTCGGAGGTCTTCTAGTCCAACCCCCTGCTCAGGCAGGAAACCCTGTGCCATTTCAAACAAATGGATGGAAACTAATCAAGGAGAGAAGCAACCTAGAACTGAGGTGAAATTTCCTGACGTTGAGAATAATTAATCAGTGGAATGCCTTCCCTCCAGAAGCTGTGGGTGCTTCAACATCATCATCATCATCATCTCCTCCGCCTCTTCTCCTCCTCCTCTTCTTCCTCCTCCTCCTCCTCCTCTTCTTCTTCTTCTTCTTCTTCTTCTCCTTCTCCTCCTTCTCCTTCTTTCTCCTCCTCCTCCTCCTCCTCTTCTTCTTCCTCTTCTTCTTCTCCTCCTCCTTCTCCTTTCTCCTCCTCCTCCTCCTCCTCCTCCTCTTCTCCTCCTTTCTTCTCCTCCTCCTCCTCCTCCTCCTCCTCCTCCTTTCTTCTCCTCCACGATGAATCCACGATGTTCTTTGCCTTCAATTTTTCCCTGGAGGATTAAGTGAAGTAGACCGTATTTTTCCTGGTGTCGCATCGCATGTCCGAAATATTCTAACTTTCGCTTTTTTTATGGTTTTGATGATTTCCCTTGGCTTTCCCAGGCTTTCCCATCACCGGAGGTTTTTTAAGAAGAGATTGGACATCCATTTTCCTGAAATGGTATAGGGTTTCCTGCCTGAGCAGGGGGTTGAACTAGAAGACCTCCAAGCTCCCTTCCCAACTCTTGTTATTCTGTTAAACTGCGCTCTGTGCACTTGTGTGGCCGGCTGCCTCTCAGCCCTGGAAGAATTTTGCCAATGATTTCCCCAATTTGTTCCCCGATCTTCCGCATTGCAGGCGCCAGCCACCTGACCTCTCCTCCTTGTCCGGCGGATTCCCTTCTCGCCATGTTCGACCCCTTGGTTTCTCATGAAGGTAACCCTTCCCAAACGGGAAGCTCTCGTGACCTATTCCTTTGCCTCTTCCCCGAGCTGACTTGCGACCTTCCTCCACTCGTGGCCTTTTCCCCTGCAGTGGTCAGGCCCAAAGTCCACTACGCCCGGCCGTCTCACCCGCCGCCGGATCCCCCCATCTTGGAAGGGAGCCTCGGCGGCTGCGACGCCAGGCTGCCCAACTTCACCTCCCACATGGCCATGCTCTTCGACTCGGAGGCCTTCAAGCAGCGGTACTCCTACCCGGAAAGGCTCGTGCGCAGCAGAAGCTCCGATATCGTCTCGTCCGTGCGGAGGCCCATGAGTGATCCCGGCTGGAACAGGCGGGCGGGAAACGAGGAACGGGAACTTTCGGGGCCCGGAAGCAGCATCGGAGGGATGGCGACGATTGCTGGACCGCAGTCTTCATCTTCGTCTCCGAGCAAGGATTCCTGCAGGGGAGAGGTAGGGAATCTGTCCCCTTCCTCGCGAGCCTTCTCGCGTTAGCGGTCGTTAAATCTTGCATCCTCACCGCGGGTAAAATATTCCGTCCCCTGCGGGAGTTCTCGGTAGTTAGTTTGATTTGCTAGGTTTGCAGACTGTATGTTGGACGGGGGTGGAGACTCCGCACTTGCCAGCGCTGATGATGTTACCTAGATGGGGGATAAAATGTCTGCAAGGGAACAAGCCAATGGAGAGAGGAAGAAAGATGACTGGGCTCAATCCTGAGCCACAGGAATTCTCTTCTGTTGGGATATTTGTTGAAATTTGGAAGTGGGGGCATCAAGGCAGCCTTTTGAATAATGTCTGGAAGGACAGTGTATTCCTGTAGGAGAAAAAAAGAACCGGAAAATGTCCTACTGGCTATAAAATGAGCTCTTCCCTGCCTTTCCCCTTTCCTTTCCTTTCCTTTCCTTTCCTTTCCTTTCCTTTCCTTTCCTTTCCTTTCCTTTCCTTTCCTTCTTTCCCTTCCTTTCCTTTCCTCCTTTCCTTTCCTTTCCTTTCCTTTCTTTTCCTTTCCTTCCCTTCCCTTCCCTTCCCTTCCCTTTCCTTTCCTTTCCTTCCCTTCCCTTCCTCTTCCACCCTTTCCTTTCCTCCCCTCCTCTTCCACCCTTTCCTTTCCTCCCCTCCCCTCTTCCTTCCCTTCCTTTCCCTTTTCTTCTTCCTTCTTCCCTTTCTCTCTTCCCTTCCTTTCACTTTTGCTTCCTTCCTTCTTTCCTTCCTTCCCTCCCTCCCTCCCTCTCTGCTTGCTTGCCAGCTTTCTGACTGTATGCAAGGATCAGAGGTGGGTTTCAGCAGGTTCTGACCAGTTCTGGAGAACCGGTAGCGGAAATTTTGAGTAGTTCGGAGAACCGGTAGTAAAAATTCTGACTGGCCCCCGCCTCCATCTATTCTCTGCCTCCTGAGTCCCAGCTGATCGGGAGGAAATGGGGATTTTGCAGTATCCTTCCCCTGCCATGCCCACCTAGCCACGCCCACCAAGCCATGCCACACCCACCAAGCCACACCCACAGAACCGGTAGTAAAAAAATTTGAAACCCACCACTGGCAAGGATGTCTGAATCTCTTGGCAATGTACTTACTACCTTTAGTCCCTTCCTGTTTTCACGACCGTCCAGAGGAAAGTAGACCTTCCTACCTGTTGTAATCCAACTCAGCCTAATTTCCTCCCGTAGCTTGAAGACCGGAAAGACAGCGATGACGAGAAATCCGACCGAAACAGACCCTGGTGGAGGAAACGTTTCGTTTCAGCCATGCCCAAAGGTGAAACATACTTCAGTTGTTACGACCTTTTTTTTTTTCTTTTCCTTTTAATCTTCTGTTTTCAACAAAGAGAAACATCAACTTGCTGGATTAAGAACTGCAGCTGTAGCAACAGATAGAAGCAACTCCCAGTTTCGGCGATAAAAGCCAAGTCCGGCCGCCTGTAAAAAGCAGTGAAAATTAGAACGTTCTGCGACGTTTTAATTCTCCGTAAATTGGGGACCTTTCGTCTCTGATTCAGCCTGGGGAGTAAAACCAACTTCCAGGCAATTTAAAAATAGGGAATCATGAAGATCTGCGTCTGTGAGAATTCATCACAGGGCTGAACCTTTGGCAGACATAAAATAGGAATATTTTGGATAGTGGAACACCACGTAATGCAGGAGAGTGGTGATGTGCTCAGACCTCTTAGCTTAGAAATCTCCTCCCCAAATGTTTTTTTTCGAAAAAGAATCAGATGTTTAATATAAAAAGATTGAAAAGAGTTTTTAGGATGCCTTCCTTCCTTCCTTCCTTCCTTCCTTCCTTCCTTCCTTCCTTCCTTCCTTCTCTTTCTTTCTTTCCTTTCGTCCTTCCTTCCTTCCTTCCTTCCTTCCTTTCCTTCCTTTGTTCCTTCCTTCCTTCTCTTCCTTTCTTTCTTTCCTTCCTTCCTTCCTTCTCTTCCTTCCTTTCCTTCCTTCCTTCCTTCCTTCCTTCCTTCCTTCCTTCCTTCCTTCCTTCCCTTTCTTTCTTTCTTTCTTTCTTTCTTTCTTTCTTTCTTTCTTATCATGTAAAAAGGGATCTGGTGCCAATTAAAATATTACCTGCTTACTTCCCAGCTCCAATTCCATTTAGAAAAAAAGAAAAACAAGACAAGGAGAAGGATGACTTCGTGCCCGACCGGTTTCCCTCTCTTCAAGGTTTGTAGCTGTTCTAGCAGTTCTTCTATCTCTTTCTTTGCTAACCTTCTATCACTTTACAAACAGTCCTCAAATTACAAGGCAACAGGATGAGCTCCCTTTCCTTGTCCCAGCTTCTGCCAACCTAGCAGTTCGAAAGCACGTAAAAAATGCAAGTAGAAAAAAAATAGGGACCCCCTTTGGTGGGAAGGGAACAGCGTTCCGTGCGCCTTTGGCGTTGAGTCATGCCGGCCACATGACCACGGAGACGTCTTCGGACAGCGCTGGCTATTTGGCTCTGAAACGGAGATGAGCACCGCCCCCTAGAGTCGGGAACGACTGGCACATATGTGCGAGGGGAACTTTTACCTTTAATTCTACAAGAGTCTAGTAGTCAACCAACAGTCAACATTAAATCAGTGCTGGATAAGTTAAGTGGAATTCAAGAGGCTTAGACCATTTGTGGGAACGTAACGATTCCAGGCTGATTTCTCTCTTGACTCCGCCCTCTTGCCTCTCCTACATCTCTCATATTTTTCGGGAACACAATTCAGTATCATATTTAGATCTTCAGCCATCCTCTCCTTTTCCACCATGTTGGGTTAAGCCGCTTATTAATTGGAGAGCCAAAGAGAGGAGGAAGGAGAAACTCGATCCAGGGTCGTTCTGGGCCTTGGAAATGATTCCAGGAGGACCAAAACGTTTTGACGGTTTGCGGTTTTTTGGTTTGATCCTTCAGACGACTCCGGCCCTCGGCTGAGCACTCAAGCCCAGGCGGCCGAAGATATCCTGGACAAGTACAGGAACGCCATCAAGCGCGCCAGCCCTTGCGAGGGGGCCGTCGTGAATTACGACAGCACTGGTGAGTCTCCCCTCGCCGTTCGCCCTTCCCTTCGGCAGGCGGGAGAAGAGGGCTGCCAGACACGCTCGCCCTTTCGAATCTTCTTTTTTTTCCAGAAGCCATCGGCGACAGCGAGAGCCTCCACGACGCCTTGCAAAACATCTCGGCCGATGACATGCCGGATTCGGCCAGCCAGACAGCTCAACCTCAGGACTCCACTTTCTCCTACAGGTGGTTCGATGGGCTCGAGCACAGCCTGGGGAGGTTGCATGGAGTGGGGAGCAGGGGAAGATCTGGAAGGAAAGGAGGGAGGGAGGGAGAGAAGGAGGGGAAAGAAGGAAGGGAGGGAAGGAGGGAGAGATGGAAGGGAAGTAGTAAGTAAGTAAGGGAAGGAAGGAAGGGGAAGGAAGGAAGGAAGGAAGGAAGGAAGGAAGGAAGGAAGGAGAAAGATATTGTGGGGAAAGAAGGAGGGAAGGAAGATATTGTGGGGAAAGAAGGAAGGAAGGAAGGAAGGAAGGAAGGAAGGAAGGAAGGAAGGAAGAAAGATATTGTGGGGAAAGAAGGAAGGAAGGAAGGAAGGAAGGAAGGAAGGAAGATATTGTGGGGAAAGAAGGAAGGAAGGAAGGAAGGAAGGAAGGAAGGAAGGAAGATATTGTGGGGAAAGAAGGAAGGAAGGAAGGAAGGAAGGAAGGAAGGAAGGAAGGAAGGAAAAAAGATATTGTGGGGAAAGAAGGAGGGAAGGAAGGAAATATTAATTACTCTCCAAAGCTTTTCCTCACTGCATGGGCTATTGCCTTGCTGAAGAAGACTTTTCGTAGCAGGCCTCCTCCTCCTCCTCCTCCTCCATTATGGTGGGTCAATTCCAAAGGTCTTTTTGAGGATCTGATTCCAAACTCAGTCCAGAAACTGACTCACTTCTTGCCAGAGGGGTGTGTGTGTGTGTGTGTGTGTGTGTGTGTGTGTGTGTGTGAAGGGCAGCAGCCAAGAGCAGATTTTTTATCAAACGGGGGAAATGTTCACCTGAAGTTCCCATCTTCCAACCGTGTGTCCTGAGATGGCCTTTTGGGGTAGGATGCCCCCCCTCCTCCCCTATTCATGTACGTCTTTTGCTCCTCGACAGGGACGCCAAGAAGAAGCTGCGTCTGGCGCTCTGCTCGGCGGACTCCGTAGCTTTCCCCGTGCTGTCCCATTCCACGCGGAATGGCCTTCCCGATCACACAGACCCTGAAGGTGAAGCCTCGGTGGTCCTGGCCCCCCTTTCCCCAAATGAAGCTCGCCTCCTTCCCCTCCAGTTTAAAAAATGAGGCCTGCGAAGGCTTGTATCTGCCCACCCCTCACCCATTCCATTTGGGGGGGGGGGCTGTCCCGAAGAAACTCCATGGCTGTTTGGTGCTTTATCTTTCCCCAATTCATTCTTCTCTCCTCTCCTCTCCCTTTCCCTTTCTCTCTCCTCTCCCTCTCCCTTTCCCTTTCTCTCTCTTCTCCCTCTCCTCTCCCTTTCTCTCTCCTCTCCCTCTCCCTTTCCCTTTCTCTCTCTTCTCCCTCTCCTCTCCCTTTCTCTCTCCTCTCCTTCTCCCTTTCCCTTTCTCTCTCTTTTCCCTCTCCTCTCCCTTTCTCTCTACTCTCCCTGTCCTCTCCCTTTCTCTCTCCTCTCCTTCTCCCTTTCCCTTTCTCTCTCTTCTCCCTCTCCTCTTCCTTTCCCTTTCTCTCTCCTCTCCCTCTCCTCTCCCTTTCTCTTCTCCTCTTCCTTTCTCTCTCTTCTCCCTCTCCTCTCCCTTTCCCTTTCTCTCTCCTCTCCCTTTCCCCTTCTCTCTCTTCTTCTCCCCTTGCTCCTTTTTTCCTTTCTCCTCTCCTTTCCACCTCTTCCTCTGCCCCCTCCTCCTTCCTTCCTTCCTTCCTTCCTTCTTTCTTTCAGACAATGAAATCGTCTGCTTCCTCAAAATCCAGCTGGCCGAAGCCATCAACCTCCAGGACAAGAACCTGATGGCCCAACTCCAGGAGACCATGCGTTGCGTCGCGCGGTTCGACAACCGGACTTGCCGGAAACTGCTGGCCTCGATCGCTGAGGATTACAGGTTAAAAAAAATCCCTCCTGCTCCCCTTTCCCAAACGGATTTGGGGCAGAGGCTTCCGGGTCATCCGGGAGGGGGCGTCGCGCGTTTGCCCCTCAGATCAGAACGATCGATCTCTGAAGGCCAAGGGTGGGACCATCTGCTCAGGGAGGCCTGGCGCCTTGTCTGTTGCAGGAAACGGGCCCCTTACTTCACCTACCTGACCCGGTGTCGCCAGGGCCTCCAGACCACCCAAGCCCACCTGGAACGGCTGCTGCAGCGGGTCCTGAGGGACAAGGAAGTGGCCAACCACTACTTCACCACGGTGTGCGTCCGCTTGTTACTGGAGAGCAAAGAATCCAAGATCAGAGAATTCATTCAGGGTGAGGAATCAGCTCCGCGGAGGGTTCGACAGCCCAGGGATGGGAACCAGTGGTGGGAATTTACCGGCTCTACCCGGTTCGGGCAAACCGGTAGCGGCGGCAGGAGGAACCCGAGGTAGAAAAATGAAAATTGGATTCCTTGAATTAAATTTGAATTAAGAAATTGGGCAGGGCCAAGACGTAGATGAAATCATCTCGCCACACACACACACCTTCACAACTCCAGCTTTATACTCGGAAAAGGCTCAACAAGGATTGGGGTCTTTGAGGAAGGAGATGGGGAAGAACGGACTTCCCTCTTCTGTTAAATGAAATTATGGCAGTGGGTGGGGGAAACAGCCGAAATGGCCTGCCGTTGGTCGAAGCGGGTGATGTCACAGAAGGTCCCCGGGGAAGGCGTGGCTTCTGCTATTGTGCCTCTTAGTGTACTAAGAATGGAGTGGAGTGGAGTGGAGTGGAGTGGAATGGAATAATGAAGAATGGAGTGGAGTGGAGAGTGTAGTATGTCAGCGTCTCAGCGCTGACATAGAAAAGGGAGATAAGCCCTGAACTTTTGCCTGCTAAATCCCTTTGAAGCTCGGTCTCCGTGGAAATGAAGGGAGGGGGGAACATTCCTGGGAAATGACGAGACACGAAGTCAGGAGAGTGACTTGGAAGATAGCCAATGAGAAGCAGAGAATTGGGGATCGGAAAGGGAGGGATTGGGGGGGGCAAAAGGTCAGTCTTGTCCGCATCGAGTCATGATCCGGGTGCTGTACTCGAATAAAGAGAAGATTTCCTTAAAGATTGGCAGTTCGGAAATTCATTTCTTTTGAGATAGCATCGAAGTCTGACATAGCAGCGTACAGTAGGAATAGTCCTTGGCATTCTCTGAGCTGGGTGGTTTTCTCGCAGACGTTTCATTATCCAGCTAGGTGAGGATATCAGTGTGAGGGCGAGTGCAGTTTGTAAACCCCTGGAAAGGGAGGGCTATAAAAGAACTACGAAGTGGCATATCAGTCTAAGGGCTATTGCTAGCGCTTGACCTTCCCTGTTCCTTTCCCAAAGATTTCCAGAAGCTGACGGCAGCGGACGACAAAACCGCCCAGGTCGAAGACTTCCTCCAGTTCCTTTACGGGGCAATGGCCCAGGACGTCATCTGGCAGAACGCCAGCGAGGAGCAGCTGCAGGACGCCCAACTAGTGATTGAACGCAGCGTCATGAGCCGTATCTTCAAGCTGGCCTTCTACCCCAACCAGGACGGGGACATCCTGCGGGATCAGTGAGTCTGCGGGATCCTCGGCTTCTCTTCTTTGAGTCCTCGGGTCTTCACCCATATGGAGCGAGGGAAGGTCTTTTGCAAACCTAATTCCCTTGTAGCACTGATGATATCACCTAGTTGGGTCGTGAAACGTCTGCAAGAAAATCCACCAAGCTCAGAGACTACCCTCGGTCCTGAGCTTGCTAGTGGTTGAGAATGTCCCCACTCCAACTTCTGTGTCCAATCCTAGAAAGTAGATGCAGCTCAGGGTTGAAATGATGAGTCCTTGGCATTCTCTGAGCTGGGTGTGGTTTTCTCGCAGACGTTTCATTATCCAGGTAGGTGACGATATCAGTGTGAGGGCGAGTGCAGTTGGCAGGGGGTTCATATCTGCGTTTTGTTTCCCACATGTGTAGCCTTTTCTAATGTGAGATTTGGGTGGGGTCTAAAAGCTCGAATGGGTTAAGATACGATCCTTGATTTACGAACCACGCGTTTAGTGACCGTTCAAAGTTGCGATGGGCCCGGAAAAACCGTGAGTCACAGCCAAGTCTTCACACTCACAACAATCACGCTATCCCCGCAGTTCCGTGAACAAAATTGGGGTCCCGGTAACCAGCATGTATTTATGACGCTGTCCTAGGATCATGTGATTGCCGCTTCTCACCTGGCTTCCGAGCATCATCATCATCATCTTCATTTAACGACCCCACAATCCCTCGCCCGGTGGAGTCTAAGCAACTGAATGGAGCTAGCAGTGTGTTGGAATGGCCGGATGCTTTTCCTGTTGCCAGTGCTGAGTTTTGTTCAGCAGATATATCCTCATTTGTGCCCAGAGAGAGAAATATCTGCCTCTGCCTAGGATCGAACTCACAGCCTCCTGATTGTGAGGCCAGAGCTCCACCTCTAGGCAACACCGCCCCCACTCCTATCTCCGACAGGCAAAATTAAATCAGGAAAGCCAGATTTGCTTAACGACCTTTATCATTCACCGAACTGCGACGATTTGCTTCACATTCACGGCAAGAAAGAAAAGCTCGTAAAATTGGGACACGGCCCACTTAACAACCATCCTTGCTTACGAGCGGAAACTCTGCTCTCAGTTACGGTCGCAAGTCGAGGATCGCCCGTGTCGTCCGGGAGAGTTGGGGATAGGAGTCACGAAGAGAAAAATGGTGACGAACTTCTCATCCTTTCGTTTCATTGCCAGGCTTCTACACGACCATATCCAGAGATTGTCCAAAGTGGTGACGGCAAACCACAAAGCCCTCCAGATCCCAGAGGTAATCTCCTATCTTAAGAGTTCCGAACTGGATCCCTTCCTCCCGATCGCAGAGTCCGGGAAGTGTGTTTGTGCGCTTAAAAATTGTGCAAAAAAAATATATGAGCCACCAAGTTGGGGGAAGCGGGAAAGAGGGGGAGACTCGGCAAGTTGTCACCCAATAATTTAGTGACCGTTCGGTGACTTACGACTGGTGTTTCGGCATTAACGACCCCTTGCGGCGTCCCTCCCCCCCTGTGGTCCCACATTCGCAATTCGGGCACCTGGCCACCGACCCCGACTTACGATGGTCCCCTTTCGCGACCTCCTGACCAGCAAAGCCCATAGAAGAAGTACCCCGATTCGCCGAACCCGACCGTATTGCTAACTTAGCGGCTGCACTTAACAACGGTGGCAAGAACGGTCATAAAACGGGGCGTACAACTCCCGGAACAGCTTACCTCGCTTAGCTAGTGGAAATTTTCGGCTCTCTTGTCATAAGTTGAGGACAGGTGGGGGAGGGGAGACATGGCCACGGAGGTGGATACATGTGGCTTGAGATCTTCTGAGATAAACCAGGTGTCGTCTTCGTCTTCTTCTTCTTCTTCTTCTTCTTCTTCTTCTTCTTCTTCTTCTTCTTCTTCTTCTTCTTCTTCTTCTTCTTATTATTATTATTATTATTATTATTATTATTATTATTATTATTATTATTTGAATTTGTATTCCGCCCTACTCCCGAAGGACTCAGGGCGGTGAACAGCCAGATAAAATACAGATAATACAAATGTTAAAAAAGCATTAAAATACAATTAAATAATTGGCCCGGAAAACGAAATTTAAAACACCCCAAATTCATAAAACAAATTGAAAATTGAAACATTTTAAAATTTTAAAAAGTTT
Source organism: Pantherophis guttatus (assembly GCF_059756535.1). NCBI lineage: Eukaryota > Metazoa > Chordata > Lepidosauria > Squamata > Colubridae > Pantherophis > Pantherophis guttatus. The sequence continues at coordinate 14,294,857 of NC_142078.1, read as the reverse complement.
AAAAGAGAGGTCCTTCAGATCTGGGGACTCCCAGCATTCCCCAAGCAGGCGTTGCAAAGAATGCTGGGAGTTGGAGTCCCTCCGTCTGGAAACCTCCAAGCAAAAGAAGGACGCTTGGATGAGGTCCCTCAAGAGCAAAACGCCTCCTTCCCTCACAGGTCTACCTGCGGGAAGCCCCCTGGCCGTCGGCCCAGGCCGAGATCTGCACCATCAGTGCCTACAAGACTCCCCGAGACAAGCTTCAGTGCGTCTTGAGGATGTGTTCGACCATCATGAACCTACTCAGCTTGGCCAACGAGGACTCGGTTCCCGGAGCGGACGATTTCGTCCCCGTGCTCGTTTTTGTCATCATCAAGGTAAGGAGAAGCTACCAAGGGGAGGGAGGGGCCTCCTCCAGAGGTAACTTCAAGGGAGTCCATGGAGGTTGTCTTTCTGAGGGTGGGGGAGGCGGGTGGTTTGGGGGAGGAGCCTTTGGGAGGGGCATGGAGGACTGAACCATCTCCCAAACCAGCAAACCATCAAGATTCAAACTGGGTTAGTTTATTTGGTACGTGTGTGTAGGAAAAGGGACAGCTTCTCTCACCTGGAAGGATTTTGTGCATTCGGCCATCGCAAACGTGGACTTTATTTTATTTATTTATTTATTTATTTGGTCCTTTGTTGCATTTAATTAGATAAAACTTTTGTATAAGATCAGCCTTCCTTCCTTCCCATCCTCCATCCCTGGTCTAATTCACTCTCTGAATCTTTCTCTCTCCATCTTTTTCTCTTTCTTCTTCCTTCCTTTCCTTCCTTCCCCTCCCTTCCTTCCTGCTGGAATCTTTCTCTTTCTGTTCCATATTTTTCTCTCGTAACCCTTCCTTCCTTTCTCTCCCTGTCTCCTTCTCTCTTTCCCTTCTTCCTTCCTTCCTTCCTTCCTTCCTCCCTCCCTCCCTCCCTGCTAGAATCTTTCTCTTCCATATTTTTCTCTCGTAACCCTTCCTTTCTTTCTCTCCCTGTCTCCTTCCCTCTTTCTCATCTTCCTTCCTTCCTTCCTTCCTTCCTTCCTTCCTTCCTTCCTTCCTTCCTTCCTTCCTGCTAGAATCTTTCTCTTCCATATTTTTCTCTCGTAACCCTTCCTTCCTTTCTCTCCCTGTCTCCTTCCCTCTTTCTCATCTTCCTTCCTTCCTTCCTTCCTTGCTTCCTCCCTCCCTCCCTCCCTCCCTCCCTCCCTTCCTTCCTTCCTTCTGGAAACTTTCTCTTCCATATTTTTCCCTCATAACCCTTCCTTTCTTTCTCTCCCTGTCTCCTTCCCTCTTTTCCTTCCTTCCTTCCTCCCTCCCTCCCTCCCTTCCTTCCTTCCTCTGTACATTAACAAGAAATCATGATCCCACCCAACATCCAGCTCCGTCCTCCCAAGCCGCAAGAGAGAAAAGGCAGGGGAAAAAAAAAACCTTTCTGGTTTGGGTGTTGTCCCCACCTCGGTTCCTGAAAAACCAGCCCCCTTCCTTTAGACGGAAATATTTTATTTTTATTTTTTATTTTTATTTATTTTTATATGCCGCCCTTCTCCGGAGACTCCGGGCGGCTTACAATGCGTTAAGCAATAGCCTTCATACTTTTGTACATTTTATACAAAGTCAGCTTATTGCCCCCACAAACCGGGTCCTCATTTTACCCACCTTAGAAAGGATGGAAGGCTGAGTCGACCTTGAGCCTGGGGAGAATTGAACTCGCAGTAATTGCAGGCAGCTGGATGTTAAATGCTGCCTTAGTAGGAGGCATTAACCTCCTACGCCACCCAGGCTCCTGGGAAATGCCCCCTTTTATTTATTAACCCACTGGACTCTCTCCCGATTTCCTGCTTAGGCCAACCCTCCCTGCCTCCTGTCCACCGTCCAGTACATTAGCAGCTTCTACGCCAACTCTCTAACCGGGGAGGAATCGTACTGGTGGATGCAGTTCACCGCAGCCGTGGAGTTCATCAAGACCATCGATGAACGCAAGTGACCCCCAAAGCGGCTCCCTTCTGCTCTGGGGAAAGCCCCCCGATGCCATCTAGACGCTCCTCACAAATCTATTTCTCCTGGTTCCCTCCCGGGCCGGAGAAATCCCAGCGTTGGAAACGGAAGCCTAGTTCTCCTCTGTGTAAATACGGTATTAATCCAACTAATTAGGGTGCTTCGGAAAAATGTCTTGGAAGTGGTTCTCATTATTATTATTTTTTTTTGTATCCAAAACAAAAGATTTTTTTCCCCCCTTCCTGCTTTTTCGTTTAGCATCTAGCACTGCCTCCTCCGAAAGATTCCAAAAGGGACCATGTTTTTATAAGGAATCCTGGAATCTCCCAAATCTCTCTCTCTCTCTCTCTTTTTTTTTCCTGTTGTCACTTGGAATTCTCAACGGACATCGGGTTGATTGCTTTCTTTGTTTTCCTGGGATAATTTTAGTTTTTTCTTTCTTTCTCAAATAATAATAATAATAAGGATAATAATAATAATAATAAAGCCGCAATATTTTTATTCGTAAAATGGGCTAGGAGTTGAAGACAGATGTGTTTCTTAACTATCTTTTATTCGCGTTAATATTCTGATGTGGGATTGGAGGGGGGGGGGTTGGCGAGAAGAAGATACCCCCCCCTCCCCAGCCAAAGGGAAGAGCCAAAAAAAAAAAAAAGGCTGCCGAAGCCCAGCCGAAGGAAGCCAAAATAATAAAAAAGGGCCGAAAAAGGGAAACGTTTATAAAATCATGATCAAATCGCACGAATGGAAAAACTCTTTTTGACGCCGGTGATTGTGCGAAGGCGACCCACGGACTCAAATCGGACACATTTCTCCAGATAAATGCTATGAACTGCCTACTGAATTTAAAGCTGATTTTTGTTCCCCCTCCGCTGTTGGAGGAAGAGGGGAGGTCAAAGCCCGAGTATTTATTTAAAAATGTGAAAGGTAAACTAAAACTGGAAGTCACCCACATTTTTTGTTTGTTTTGTTTTTTCTGTTTTCATTGGTCTGGCAATTTTTTTTTTTTTTTTTTTTTTCCAAACGAAATTCGACAGAGCATTTTAGTATTTGTCTGTTGCACAAGGCAGGAAGTTAGAAACAAAAAAGGGATTGTGGCAAAGAAGTGGTAATATATATATATATTTATATATATATACATATATATAAAAATAAAAAGTCTCGATACCTTTGCTTTTTTTCCTTCTGGAAGACTGTGTATACTGTACAAATCCCAAATGAACTTTTCTTCCCCCCCTCCCCCCCGACGAAACCAGAAACTGTAATATATATTTTGATTATTCATATTAAAAAAAAAAAACATACAGCAGGACGTTTGGGCGAAGTCTTTTTAATGATCCGGACGTTTCGTTTTGCGTATCCAAGACTTTAACTTAACAACAATTCGAAGTTAGCAACGGCGCTGAAAAAAGTGAACTTATGACCACTGACTCGTATTTTATGACGGCGAAAGTGTCACGCGATTCCCTTTTGCGACCTTCTGATAAGCAAAGCCAATGGAAAAGCCAGATTCACTTAACAACCTGGTTACTAACTTAACCATGGTGACTCACTTAACGACTGTCTCGCTTAGCATCAGAAATGTTGGGCTCGATTGTCAGGAGCAGACTACGTTGGGCTGCTTGGGAGCCAAGGCAATGCAGTGGGAAGGCACGATGTTGTCGCCCTTGCGCTCAGCTCAGGAATCCTGGTTAAATGTCTGCTTAACAGTTGAAATCAGTCTAATCCTTGCCTATGAAAGTCTCTTGGTAATTTTGGAGGATTTAGAGCACCACCTAGTGGCCATATCCTCTTACTACTCCTCGGTTAGTTTCTGCTCTTTTTCATATTGGATTAGATTAGATTTCTTCATTGGCCAAGTGTGATTGGACACACAAGGAATTTGTCTTTGGTGCATATGCTCTCAGTGTACATAAAAAGAGAAGATGCATTTGTCAAGAATCATTAAGGTACAACACTTAATGATAGTCACAGGATACAAATAAACAGCCAAATCATACTAGGAAACTATCAATCGTAAGGATTCAGCAACAAGTTACAGTCGTACAGTCTTAACTTTGTATTATATTTTATAAAGGAAAAAACAAACAAAACTAAGAATCAAGAGAGAAAATAGAAGATGGAATAGAGAAGGAAAATAACCGACAGGTGCAATAAAATAAAAATACAGAAACAAAGATACACAATTTCTTTTACGGCAAACACATAAAACTTAAGCTCAGATTTCTTTCCAGTTTTCTTGCTCTATGGTTACAATCCAAAGTCCATTTTTAAAAGATCTATAAATAACAGCAATCATCAAATCCATATCACGATATCATTTTCTTTTTCCCACAAAAAGTCCCAAGATTTAAGTTCTTGCATTTGCCGCACTTGGTTTATCTTATGATTTTTTTTAATATCTAAAAGGAGCCCCTATTTAGAAGGGATGCAATGCAAGGGCACTCTGATTTGTTTTTTTTAAAAATTTATTGATTGATTCAATTTATACTTTATTATATATCACTAAGGACATTTTCCTCCGAAACGATCCTAGCCTGGCCTGCATTTCTCCCCCTGATCTTCAGAGCAGCAGGGAATCAAATGAAAACGTGAGCAAGGAGTAACAGTCATTACAATAGAAAAAGTACAATAGAAAAAAACAATTAATGATCAACTTTCCTCCTCTTTATTTAAAAGTTCCTTCTTTGCAAGGTTAAGCACTTTTCTCCTTGCAGAAATTCGAAGGGAATAGAATAGAATAGAATAGAAGAATAGAATAGAATAGAATAGAATAGAATAGAATAGAATAATAGGAATGGAATGGAATATAGAATAGAATTAGAATAGAATAGAATAGAATAGAATAATAGGAATGGAATGGAATGGAATATAGAATAGAATAGAATAGAATAGAATAGAATAGAATAGAATAGAATAGAATAGAATAGAATAGAATTCTTTATTGGCCAGGTGTGATTGGACACACAAGGAATTTGTCTCTGGTGCATAAGCTCTCACTGTACATAAAAAGACAAGATAGATTCGTCAAGAATTTAGAGAAAAGTACTCCATTCATGGATAGATGGAGGGATGGATAGATGGATGGAAGGCAGGAAGGAAGGAAGGAGAGAAAGGGAGGAGGGAAGGGAAATGAAGGGGAGAAAGGGAAGGAGGGAAGGAAGGAAGGAAGTGGGAGAAGGGTAGGAAAGGAGGGAGGAAGGAAGGCAGGAAGGAAAGGAGGGAAGGGAAGGGAAGACAAAAGAAGGGGAAGAAAGGGAAGATAAAAGGGGAAGGGAAGGGATTCCTTGCCACCAGGAAGGCCTTTTGTGAAACGTGGGGACCAGAGTGCCCTTTGCCATATCTTGGCCTGGTCTTCCTCGCCAGATGACCTTGAGTCTCCGATGGCCCACCGCCCGCATTTTTCATCCCCTTGAAGATGGCGTTGGGGGACCTTTCTATCATTAAGTGGATTTACGGCAATTTCCTTATGAGTTTTCTCCAAGGGATTGTGTTATGAGAGGCACATTAAATCTCCATTAATACCTCATTATCCCACTGATAAGATTACCATGATAATGAGGCAGAAATTCTAATTGTCTCACTTCTTATTGTGCCTTTCATTAAATCATATACCTGGAAGGGTGAATTTGGGGAGGGGGGAGGATGCATCTTGAGCCAACAAGCTCAGGAAGTAAAGCCCAGAGATGTCCAGGAGTCTCTTGTCTTTTGGGGAGGATGGGGGAGGGGGAGGGAAAAAAATGCACTGGGGAAGATGGACCACCGAGTGTCGTTGAAGTCTCTTGGCTTTTGGTCCCCATCTTTTTTTTCATTTTGCAGATACTCCTTTTGTTCATTCAGCAAAGCAGCTCAGGATCCTATCAGGTTGGAAAAGGAAGGAAGAGAAGGAAGGAAGGAAGAAGAAGGAAGGAAGGAAGGGAAGAAAGGAACAGAAGGAAGGAAGGAAGAAGAAGGAAGGAAAGGAAGGAAGAGAAGGAAGGAAGAAGAAGGAAGGAAAGGAAGGAAGAGAAGGAAGGAAAGGAAGGAAGGAAGAGAAGGAAAGAAGAAGGAAGGAAAGGAAGGAAGAGAAGGAAGAAGAAGGAAGGAAGGAAGGAAAGGAAGAGAAGGAAGGAAAGGAAGGAAGGAAGAGAAGGAAAGAAGAAGGAAGGAAAGGAAGGAAGAGAAGGAAGGAAGAAGAAGGAAGGAAGGAAAGGAAGGAAGGAAGGAAAGGAAGGAAGGAAGGACTTAATGTACTTTATAAGTAGAACAAGAAGCAATGGAAGGAAGGAAAGGAAGGAAGGGAAGGAAGGAAGAGAAGGAAGGAAGAAGAAGGAAGGAAGGAAAGGAAGGAAGGAAGGAAAGGAAGGAAGAGAAGGAAGGAAGGAAGGAACGGAAGGAAGGAAGGACTTAATGTACTTTATAAGTAGAACAAGAAGCAATGGACAGAAGCTTATCAAAGAGAGATCCAAACTAGATGTCAGCATTCCAGAAAAACCCAACTCCAATTAAAAACTCCAAAAGTTCCATTTATTAGAGTAGGTATACTGACACATCTGGGAAAGTTCCGGGTTTTCCCTCAGTAAATCAAAACCCCCCAATCCATCCCCTGCACCCATCAGTCCATCCCATGGTCCAATCATCATCCATCCCATCTCGAGAGACATCACTCCAACCACTCCTTCTCCAGATGCAGGATCGTCTTGACCTTGACCGAAAAGAAGAATGCTATTTTGTCTACGTTCCCTCTACTAAATCCACCCCACCTCCTATTTTCCCCACACACGAGAAGGTGGCAGCGCGGAAGCTTCCGGGGCCAATATGGCTTCCAAAGCTGACACTAGAACTAAGAAATTTCCTGACGGTGAGAACGATTAAAAGAACGGCTTCCCTCCTGAAGTTGTGAAGGCTCCAACACTGGAAGTTTTTAAGAAGAGATTAGGTAACCATTTGTCTGAAATCGTATAGGGCAGTGATGGTTAACCCTTTTGCCCTTGTGTGCCAAAAGCGTGGGCAGTGTGTGTGTGTGTGGGTAGCGCTGGGTCTGTCCACACCCATAATTCAATGCCTCCACCCATGTCCTCCCCCCACACACTTTTGGCACGCGACGGCAAAAAGATTACCAGTGGGCCTGGTAGGCTTGTTTTTTCGCCCTCCCCAGGCTCCAGGGCCTTTCTTGGAGCCTGGGAAGGCCGAAAATGGCCTACCCACCTCTGGAAGCCCTCCGGAGGGTGGAAACTGCCCATTTCCCGACGTCTGGTGGGCCCAGAAGATCCGAAAATCAGCTGGAGCTGAGCTAGGGCGATGCTCGCGTGTCCGCGGATATGGCTCCACGTGCCACCTGTGGCACGCGTGCCATAGGTTCGCCATCACCGATGTAGGGTTTCCTGCCTAAGCAGGGGGTTGGACTAGAAGACCTCCAAGCTCCCTTCCTTTTCCTGGTTAACAATCTTTTCCACACGGCTGCGTTCATGAGTTGGCCTCGAGCGAGAGACCGCCTCAGTTTTGAAAGGAAGACGCCTCCGATCGGTTTGAAGCTGTCAAAAGAATCCATTCTGAAGCCACTTCTCGATCTTTTCTCCCTGTGAGGTTTCAATACACCCACCGCCACCCCGTATCTCCCAAGACGTGGTCCCACCTGCCCAGCTCAGGTGCGACACCGAAATGCCTCCTCCTCACCCCCCCTCCCGCTTGTCTTCGGGGTGTGTTATCTCCCCGCAAGCGTTTCATCCCCGTCGTGTTCGGATTTCCCTTGTCCAGGGTTAATCAACATCTATTTCCCCCTTTTCCACGTTTAAATGGGAGCGTTTGTTTAATTACGTGCAAGGAACGATACATTCCGGCCATTATCTAAATCACGCTTATATTTCCTGGATGTGATTTTCATCAGGCCCCGTTTCCTTTCGGCTCCCTCCCCCCGTCGCCAGCCTTTGCATCATTAACGGGGAAGAGTTAATGAATATAAAAGCAGAACGCCTAATTACACTTTAATTTACAATCATAATCTCCTTTTGTGACTGGAGGAAATCTGTTGTGGGGTAAAAAAAAAAAGGAAGGAAGGAAGGAAGGAAGGAAGGAAGGAAGGAAGGAAGGAAGGAAAAAAAAAGAAAGGGAAATAAACCCTACCCTTCCAAACTTTCAAGTGAATGATGAAATCAGCTCCATGTCAGTTTTACTAGCAAATCAGAGATTTTTCTGGTTTTATTTGGAGGGTTTAGTCATTTGGAGGACATGAAGGGGGCATTCCTGAAGGAGCTTCAGATCAAGAAAATTTTGCTTGGATTCAGAAACTAAACAGACTTCGTTATCCTTTTCTTTTCTTTCCTTTCCTCCTTTCCTTTCCTTCCCTTCCTTCCCCTTTCATCTATCTTTCCCTTCCCTTTTCATCTGTCCTTTCCTTTCCTCCTTCCCTTCCCTTCCTTCCCCTTTCATCTGTCCTTCCCTTTCCTTATCTGTCCTTTCCTTCCTTTCTTTTCCTTCCCTTCCCTTCCTTCCCCTTTCATCTGTCCTTCCCTTCCTTCCCCTTTGATCTGTCCTTCCCTTTCCTTCTTATCTGTCTTTTCCTTTCCTTTCCTTTCCTTTCCTTTCCTTTTTCCCTTCCCTTCCTTCCCTTTTCATTTGTCCTTCCCTTCCTTCCCCTTTCATCTGCCTTCCTTTTCCTTCCCTTCCCTTCCCTTCCCTTCCTTTCTTCCCTTCCCTTCCTTCCCTTTTCATCTGTCCTTCCCTTCCTTCCCCTTTCATCTGCCTTCCTTTCCCTTCCCTTCCCTTCCCTTCCCTTCCCTTCCTTTCCTTCATCTGCAGAAGAAAGCATCCTTCCCCCCCCTCTCTCTCCATGGTGGGCGTGGCCTAGTTGGCCTCCTTCACCACAGTGGGGGTGGGTGTTTTTGCCCTCCCCAGGCTCTGGAGGCTTTTCTCGAGCCTCCAGGAGGGTAAAAATGGCCTCCCCAGGCTCCGGAGGCCCTCTGGAGGCCAGAAACGGGCCCATTTCCGGCCTTCCCGAATTTCCGGTAGGCTCATTTTTCACCCTCCCTGAGCCTCAGCGTGCGCCATGCACTTGCCTGCACCCAAAACGGGCCGCATGGGGACTCCTGGGAGAGGAGGGGAGGGGAGGGGTGGGCGGGGCCAGCCAGGAGTGGGATTTGGGGGTTCTCCGAACTGCACAGAATTTTAGCTAGAGGTTCTCCCGGACCCCCTGCGACACCCCCACCCCTGGTTTCACAGGTACCCACTTTGGCTTCCAGTCCTCTAACCAGATACTCACTAACTGAGTTTGCCAGTAATAGAGTTTGGGGGGGGGGCAGGAGTTAAGAACCGGGGCCTCAAGAGGGCAGCAGCGAGCTATTTTTAAAGGCTTCTCAGCTGGCGGATGTGGGGGGGGGAAAGAGAAGATTTTAAAAAGAGATCCGAAGATCAAATGGAGGCGGAATGTTTAAAAGGCAGCAAATTCTAAAGGTTTCAAGGTGTGGCGAAAAACTATTGCAGGCCATACAATGCAACGTGCCAAATATGAAATGCTATACACAGGTAGATACAGTAGATAGCTTACTAAAAAGCAGAGACATCACCCTGCCAACAAAAGTGCGTATAGTCAAGGCGATGGTTTTCCCAGTTGCAATGGATGGCTGGGAAAGTTGGACCATAAGGAATGCTGAGAAGGCCAAAGAATGGAGGCCTTTGAACTCTGGTGCCGGAGAAGACTCCTGCGAGTCCCTTGGACTGCAAGGCGATCCAACCGGTCAGTCCTAGAGGAGATCGACCCTGACTGCTCTTTAGAAGGCCAGATCCTGAAGAGGAAACTCAAATCCTTTGGCCACCGAATGTGAAGGAAGGACTCCCTGGAGAAGAGCCTAATGCTGGGAACGATGGAGGGCAAAAGAAGGAGGGGACGGCAGAGAACGAGGTGGCTGGATGGAGTCACTGAAGCAGTCGGCGCGAGTTTAAACGGACTCCAGAGGATGGTAGAGGACAGGAAGGCCTGGAGGAACGTTGTCCATGAGATCGCGATGGGTCGGACACGACTTCGCAACTAACAACAAACAACATACACAGATAGCCCTTGCTCAGCGACCATCTGAAGTTATGATTTATTTATTTCCTTCCTTCCTTCCTTCCTTCCTTCCTTCCTTCCTTCCTTCCTTCTTCCTTCCTTCCTTTCCTTCCTTCTCTTCCTTCCTTCCCTTCCTTCCTTCCTTCTCTTCCTTCCTTTCCTTCCTTCCTTCCTTCCTTCCTTCCTTCCTTCCTTCCTTCCTTCCTTCTCTCTCTCTCTCTTCCTTCCTTCCTTCCTCTTCCCCCTTGTATTCCACACCCTTCCCTCCCCCTCTCACTATTTCTTTTCTTTTTCTCCCCCTTTTCCTGCCTGGAATTTCAAGAGATCAGCATTTGCACGGGTTCCCCTGAGACCTGGCCATTGCACTTCCAAGCTCATCTCTTTATGACTAATGTGCTGAGCCCAACAAGCAAAGGATGATGCTTTCCCTGGGGCATCGCACCTCCGAATTCTGAACGCCACAACACACTTTCTTTTCCTTCGTGGCATCCTTGGTGGGCAGAAAAGGCAGCAGTTCAGTCCCACTGACCTTGACGGTGTGAGGAAGGTGAAATGGGCTCGGTGGTGTGCACTTGGACTGCACGCACTCATTTGTGATTGGTTAGACCGGTTCCCCCAAAAAGCTTTTCCCAAGATGGCTCGCGGTCCCCAAAATGTTGCAAAAGGAAACCCTGCGGCTAACGAAAACATGTGATGAACAGCTATGAGAGATCTGCTCTCTTGCTGATTGGCTCAAAGCCACCCAACTGGCTGTCATGCTTAAGGCGGGACTAGAACTCACCGTCTCCTGGTGATTGGCCCAAAGCCAACCAGTTGGATTTTATGCTAAAGGTGGGACTAGAACTCATTGTCTCCTGGTGATTGGCCCAAAGCCACCCAACTGGCTGTCATGCTTAAGGCGGGACTAGAACTCACTGTCTCCTGGTGATTGGCCCAAAGTCACCCAACTGGCTGTCATGCTTAAGGCGGGACTAGAACTCACCATCTCCTGGTGATTGGCCCAAAGCCAACCAGTTGGATTTTATGCTAAAGGTGGGACTAGAACTCATTGTCTCCTGGTGATTGGCCCAAAGCCAACCAGTTGGATTTTATGCTAAAGGTGGGACTAGAACTCACTGTCTCCTGGTGATTGGCCCAAAGCCACCCAACTGGCTGTCATGCTTAAGGCGGGACTAGAACTCACCATCTCCTGGTGATTGGCCCAAAGTCAACCAGTTGGGTTTTATGCTAAAGGTGGGACTAGAACTCACCGTCTCCTGCTTTCCAGCCTCGTGCCTTAATCGCCAAACCAAACAGGCTCTATATCCCTAGATACTTTTGATAGGGCCCAAGGGCTAATCAATAGATAGATAGATATAGATATAGATATAGATATATAGATGATATAGATATATTAGCTGCATTCTTTTCTCTGATTCAAATCGTCAGCTTTTTCCATTCTGGAAAGATTTTTAACATTTGACGGAAGGAAGAGAAGAAGAAAGGGCAGGGAGGGAGCGAAGGGAAGTTTTGCCAAGGGGAAAAAAAACCCACATCAAGCGCCATTACCACAAACCGATTCCTGCCATTGCAGTAATTAGATTATATTTTCATCAGTAGGTCTTCCTTCTCAAACAGGGAAGCTGGCTTGCCAACCCCGGGGGCACTGCAATTCCTATCAGAAAGGGCAGGGGATGCCTTCTGTTTCTCAGCGGGAGGGCAGCCTTTTTCCAGAGATTGAGACTTCGCTGGCAAATAATCAGGATATTCAGACACCGAGGGAGAACAAGGGAGAAACTTCTGACATGGCGTTCGGAAGAGAATTCGTTGGAAGAGCAGACTCCGTTTCCAAGTTAAGAGGTGGATATGTGTTTTTTTTTTTGTCTAGAAAGCAAATGCGAAAGAGAGAGAGAGAGAGAGAGGAGAGGGAAGAAAAAAAAGGCTTTTGATACAATAGAAAGAGGGAAGCCAGAATGGAGTCTGTGAAAGCAAGGCAGAGTTGCATTTAAGACCCCCCTCCTGGAGAAGAAGTAATGGCTTGCAGAGGGTCCCTGCTGCGGAATAATGCCAGTGAACAGGTGGGTGAATTTAATAAAAGGGACGCCGACCTCGTGTGAGCTATTCACATAGAAAAGACCCCCCACCACCACCACACACACCCTGGCCCAGATTTGGTAGGGGGAGAAAAATATAGGCCATTCTTCTCTCGAGTGGGTTTTTCCGTGGTGTACAGCTCAGCAACGCTCTCCGAAGACATTCGGGGAAAAGAGTGCATGGAAGAGCAAGGAAGATGATTTGGGAGGCTGAAGCATACGAAGAACGGTGGCGGGAATTGGGTAGGTCTACTCTAAGGAAGAGAAGGAGTAGGGGGTGACTTGATAGCAGTCTTCCAGTATCTAAGAGGCTGCCCCAAAGAAGAGGGGGGTCAAGCTCTCCTCCAAAGCACCAGAAGGCAGGACAAGAAGAAGAAGCAACGGATGGAAACTCATCAAGGAGAGAAGCAACCTAGCAATGAATGTCCTGACAGTGAGAACAATTCGTCAGCGGGATTCCTTGCCACCAGAAGTAGTGGGTGCTCCCTCAATGGAGGTTTTCAAGAAGTGATTGGACAACCGTTTGTCCATAAAGGTATAAGGTTGGACTAGAAGACCTCCAAAGTCCCTTCCAACTTTTTATTCTGTTATTCTTGAAACGACCAGAAAAGGAATAGTATTAAAAGTTCCATGCAAAGGATAGTATAGAAAAGGAGAGTTGGAGTCAACCAAGTGAGGAATTTTAAGAAAGGAAAATCCAGCGGAGGAAATAACTGATTTTACCTAGTTTGGGCAATGAAACATCTGCGAGGAAGCAACCAACTCGGAGCTGCTCTCTATAAACAGGGAACAAACGTCCCACTAGCACTGATGACGTTACCTAATTGGATCGTGAGATGTCTGTGAAGAAAACCACCCAGCTCAGAGACCGCCGTGGGTCTTTTATTTCAACGCCGAGCTGCAAATATTCCCCTTTATTAAAACTCTTTCCAAGCAGCCTGTATTAAAAACAATATAAAGGAGTCAATCGTACGAAGCATTTATATGAAGTGATGCTCATTGATGAAATATTCTACCGATTTCTTTTTTGAGTGGGGGGGAAATCCGTAGAAAAGTATCCAAATCAGAAGTTTTCCCTATCCATTAAGGAGAATTGCCCCCTAACCCCACCCAATTTTCTCATTTCTTATCGTCTTTCAGTCGTCCTAGACCCTTTCGGCTCACTGCAAACTATTTTGTAAGATTGCGTAAATGTTTGAGATAAACACTATAAATTTTTTAAAGCTTTTTAAAAAGGAAGCATTAGATCCCAGACCTAGATTACTTATAAATGTGACGTTAAACTCTAAATGCAGATTTAAAACAAAAAAAAACAAAATACGCATACCACTCAAGGGACATGCTTTTAGCAAGGAATATACAGACACAGTTCTAATGTTTTCAAACAGAATTAGTGTTGAAATACTTCTCGTATATTTACGCCAAGCTAATGCATAAAGATGGGAAAACAGCCTCGGGTACTTATGTAAATAAGGCAGAGAATTGCATCCACCAGAAAGAGAAATTTGGGAGTTTGGAAAGGGAGGGGGACGGAGGCAGAGAATTTGTTGATATGAAGTTGAATGTGCATTCTTCTTCTTCTTCTTCTTCTTCTTCTTCTTCTTCTTCTTCTTCTTCTTCTTCTTCTTCTTCTTCTTCTTCTTCTTCTTCTTCTTCTTCTTCTTCTTCTTCCCTTCGATTGTGTCTGATTCTCAAAGACAGACTGTTCCCTGCTCTTTTCTTGGCAAGAAGTGGTTTGCCATTGCCTCCTTCTTAGGGCTGATAGGGAATGGCTGGCCCAAGGTCCCTCAGCTGGCTTTGGGCCAAAGGTAGGACTAGAACTCACTTATCTCCTAGTGATTGGCCCAAAGTCACCCAGTCAGTTTTCACGTCTAAGGCAGGACTAGATTCATGGCAGCCTGGTTTCTCGCCTGATGCCTTAACCACTATACCAAACTGTCTCTTTTAACAACAACAAATCTCTGAAAAAAAAAGCACCATAAATTAAGCGTGCAATCCAGAAAATGTATTGCTCAAGTCTACAGACAAAATCTAGTCAACCAACAGTCAGCACTGAATTGGTGCTAGATGAGAGTTTAATGGAATTCAAGAGGGATTAGAGTTGGACCATTTGTGGGAATGTAACGATTCCAGGCTGATGGCTTGCTTAACTCCACTGCCCAGATCTGCCTGCTCTTTTCCTACAGCTCACGGGTTCGCGCGTCCTGTCAAACCCAACTTGTTAAAAACCGAATGGATGCATTCCCAAAGCCCGTTACACCAACCAAAGCTGGATGGCGGCTTGAGGCAAGACGGCTGGTGTTCACAAAAGGGTTCATTTAATCTTACACGGTTCCCTTTCCATGGGAGTTGATGTGCAGGATATGAACGCAAGCACCCATGATGGAGGACAACTGCCTTTCAGATAAGTCTTACGATGTTTGCAGGGAATCGGGAAGGAGAGCTTGAACTCTGAATTTTAGCCTTGCCTCGCTGCTGCAAAATTCAGAATACAGACCAACTGCTATGCAAAATTTGGTGTATCTGACCCACCATGGACCATACAAAGCCACTTGTCTGCTTAAAGAAGGAGAGAGAGAGGGAGAATGAGAAACAGGGAGTAAGATAGAAAGAGAGAGAGAGAGAGAGAGAGAGAGAGGAGAGAGAGAGAAGAGACAGAGAGACGGAGAGAGATAGAGATACAGAGAAGAGAGAGACAAAGAGACAGGGAGAGAGAGAGAGAAACGGAGCGAGATAGAGAAAGAGAGAGAGGCAAGAGAAAGAGGAGAAAGAGAGGAGAGAGACAGATAGAGAGAAACGGAACGAGAAAGAGAGAGGAGAGAGAAGGAGAGAGAAACGGAGCGAGATAGAGATACAGAGAGAAGAGAGAGACAAAGACAGGGAGAAAGAGAGAAAAACGGAGCGAGATAGAGAAAGAGAGAGGCAAGAGAAAGAGGAGAGAGAAAGAGAGGAGAGAGACAGATAGAGAGAAAAAGGGAACGAGAAAGAGGAGAGAGAGGAGAAACGGAGCGAGATAGAGATATAGAGAGAAGAGAGAGACAAAGAGACGGAGAGAGAGAGAAACGGAGTGAGATAGAGAAAGAGAGAGAGGCAAGAGAAAGAGGAGAAAGGAGAGAGAGGGATAGAGAGAAACGGAATGAGAAAGAGAGAGAGGAGAGAGGAGAGACAGAAACACAGCGAGATAGAGTAAGAGAAGAGAAGAGACAGAGAGAGTGAGACGAGACAGAGAGAGGCGAGAGAAAGAGAAAGAGATAGGAATAGAGAGAAACAGGGAGCACGAGAGAAGGAGAGACAGAAACAGCAAGAGAGTAGAGAAAAAGAGAAGAGACAGAGAGAGAGAGGAGAGAGAAAGGAGAAAGCTTTTGGTGTTGGTAGAGTTTTTCTTTCTTTTACTCCGCTTCACACCTTCCCCTCCCTTCCTCCTCTTTGCTGTCAAGAAGGCAATCTGTTCCTTCATTTCTCAGGAAGACACTTGGCAATATGGCCGACAGGATGTCAGGAATCATTCAAACCAAACGGGGAACGATGGAGCAGAGTTTCTCGAAACCACCTTCTCAGCATGAGGCAACGGTGGAACGGAGGGGCGTGAAAATATGAATATTTTTGGGGGAGGAAAAAAACACTTTCACCATCTCAAGAAGGACGCCCCTTTTCTAGGCGGCAAGGAAGTTTTCACCTGAGAGCTGATGGGTAAATGTTTGCTTGGAGGGGGGAGGGCGCGTACAAATAGCCCTCATTCACTTAGTGACTATTCAAAGTTACAATGGCACTGAAAAAGTAACTTTCTCTCTATGAACGTCTGTCTGTGTGTTTCCCTCTTCTTTGGAGCAGCCCCTGAGATATTGGAACATTGCTATCATGTCAACCTTGGTCCTTCTTTTCACTAGACTAGACATACTCAGTTCTTGCAACCGTTCCTCTTATGTTTCATCCGATGTTTTCCTGAGTTGTCATCACAAAACAAGACACGGGGAAGCGAAGCAATCTTCCGCTCACGTCTCCAAGCTTTTAAGCCACGACACGCGCAGGCTTCAACCTTCGCCGACGTCCTTTTAATCATAATAATGAAAGGGAAGAGTTGCTATTAATTTGGACAGGATCTGGCGTTCGGCAGCCTGAGTGGCAGGCTCTTCTCCAAATGAAGGTGTTAGGCTATAAATTGGAAAAGCCCAGATTGACATCTCCTGGACATCTCTTGGAAGATGCTCTCCCGTCTTCCGAAAAGCACTTTGTGGCCGATCTTGCTCTCTCCCTCCGCCCCCCTCCCCCCTTAATTAAGCGAAAGAGAAAGTGAGAGAGCGAGCATCTCAGGATGAGAAAAGAAACAAGGTTTGGGAGTTTTGTTTTGTTTTTTTAAATTTGATTTATATGCCGCCCTTCTCCGGAGACTCAGGGCGGCTTACAGTGCGTTAAGCAATAGCCTTCATCCTTTTGTATATTTATACAAAGTCAGCTTATTGCCCCCACAAACTGGGTCCTCAACTTACCTACCTTAGAAAGGATGGAAGGCTGAGTCAACCTTGAGCCTGGTGAGATTCGAACTTACAGTAATTGCAGACAGCTGGTGTTAATCACAATGCTATCAGTCTGCTGAGCCATCAGACCAGTTGTTCTGATCTGCCAGCAGCCCGTGGAGCTGGCAGCGGAGTCGGACAGCGAGGAGGCTGGGGAGGACCATGGGCCAGTCCTGGAGTCTGGGGAAGGCTCGGACGAGGGCTCTGCGTCGGAGGCAGAGATGGGGCCAGGGCCATCTGGGAGTGATGCGCGGACTCGGAGCCCCCAGAGTCGGACAGCAGAGAGGCAGAGGAACAAGAGGAACCTGTTCCTAGTACACGCATACGCAGAGCTGCCAGAAGGCAAGAGCAGCTAAAGCAAAAAGGACGACTCAGGAGTAAGGCCAGGAGATGATTGGCCCCTCCCATAAGGCTTAAAATAGATATTTCATATATTTTAATACATACAAAATATATTTTGTATTTGAGGACTGTTTTCGGCTGTTAGCCTCCCGCCGTGAAAAGCCAGCCAATTTGGTTGCATCAAAATTTCCGGGTCTCTGATGGTGCCACTCTCCATGGTGCTGAAAAACACCTCCACAAGTCTTGACCGTAGACCACAAAAGCAGTAGAGTGAATTAATTTCCTTCTTCAGGATCCATCTCAGAGGCACAGGATCCCCTTGATATAGGTAGGCAATCCCTTAATTCTTTCCGCCTCTTAAAAAAAAACACACACACACATAATGTAACAAAAGTCCACACCAAACAACGAATAGGTTATTGCCACCATGTCAAACTCTAGCAAGTTATGGCGATGTTTGAGCAATCAGGAGATGGTGCGTTCAAAGCCAGCTGGGTGGCTTTGGGCCAATCACCAGGAGATGGTGAGTTCTAGTCCTGCCTTTGGTCCTGAAGCTGGTTGGATATCTTTGGGCCAATCACCAGGAGATGGTGAGTTCTAGTCCCGCCTTAGCCATGAAATCTGGCTAGTTGACTTTGAGCCAATCACCAGGAGATTGGAAGTTCTAGTCCCATCTTAGGCAGGAATGCTGGCTGAGTGGCTTTGGGCCAATCACCAGGAGATGGTGAGTTCTAGTCCTGCCTTAGTCCCTAAAGCTGGTTGGATGTCTTTGGGCCAATCACTAGGTGACAGAGACTTCTAGTCCCGCCTTAGGCATGAAAGCTGGTTGGGTGACTTTGAGCCAATCACCAGGAGGCAGCGAGTTCTAATCCCACCTCAGTCATGAAAACCACCTGGTCTCTCTCTCTTTCTCCCAGCACGATCTACCTCCCTGGGTTATTATTGCGGGGACAATTGGGAGTAAAAAAAGGCAGGTTCGGTTGATTCTGTGTTTCGAGTCATTTGTAAGCAACAATAATACTAAACCCATCGAAGAAAGACAAACGTAAGCCAAGTTTGTTTGCCCATCTGGGCTTAGCATCGCCCAACAAGAGCCGTGTCGCCCTCTCCTCTCTATTCCCTTCAAACCAGCCAGGAAGAGAAGTTTCCTCACAACTGCTTCGCCCGGCCTGGATCCACCCCATCTCAGCTGCAGCCGTTCTCGGTTTATAAATCACGCCGTCACGTCCGCCTGCATTTTAGCATTTAACGCGCCTTATGCTGTGATCCTTAAAAGCTGGAATTAATGACATCCGTCCTGCTGCTCATTAATAATGGCTTCGTTACTGTAGACAATGGCGTCCTCTCGACAATCACCAACTTTTAGCGCAGGGTTTCTAATTATCTGGCGTTTCGGCGGCTCAACGGAGCTTTCCCACCACTTCTCGCTGTGGGGGAGAAAAAGATGATGGGGGGGGTGGTTACCCCAAATGAGATGGGTCAGAGGCTTCCTGCACGCCGTGTGACACGAGTGTTGGCTGTCTATTGGGTGGAGAACACGAGGACTTTAACGGGAGGGAAGGGTGCGAAGACGTGTGTTAGGATATGGTTTGAGCCTAACAAGTTGTTCAGGCAGTATATGTGTTCCGTGACTTTAATATGAATATGTATTGTGTGACTTTAAAGTTTTACTGCTGATTCATTGTAATACTGAGTCATGCTGTAATTAGATAATCACTGGGTTGTGAACGTATTTAAGGAAGGTACTGTAACGTATTCAGTTGATGATTAGCTACCCTTGTGTGTGGAGTTGCAACCATTGTATTATCTTCGGTTGGATGGATCTGCTACCATCGTGGTTTGTGAACCAGAGTGAGTTTGTTATTCTAACCAACTACTGTTTGTGTGGTAAGAAGATTTGATATCACTGGACTGATTTAACTGGCAAAGACTTGGATTGATTTAAGGACTATGAGATTGTTTTCCCACTATAAAGTAAACTTTTGGTAAACCAGTTTGCACATCTCTTATTGATTGCTCTCAGCAACGTTTCTCTGTGCTCCACACTCTGCTGGTTGGTAACACAACAACAATATCCTTAACAACGTGCAACGCTGCAGCACAAAGCCTACCATCAAATGTCTATGATTAAGTTAACAACAGACGGGTCACCAGAAGGCAAAAATTAACGAAACTGTGCCTTGCTTACCGTGGCCGTGCCACGCAGGGGGATTTGCTGGAGGAAGCAATTCTATGAAGAAGAGTTGGTGTAAAAGGCGGCCAAAGAACACGGTGACCAGACAACCTCAAAGCTGGGCACGGAACAACTCGGGAGGCAAGACAAGAAGCAACGGACGGAAACTACTCAAGGAGAGAAGCAACCCAAAATGAAGGAGAAACTTCCTAACAGGGAGGACAATCAAGCAGTGGAACAGAAGTCACCTTCAGAAGTTGTGGGTGGCTCCATCACTGGAGACTGGACCGCCACCTGTAGGGAATGGTATAGGGCCGTGATGACGAACCTATGGCACACGTGCCACGGGTGGCACATGGAGCCATATAGCCCAGCTCCAACGCGCATGCGTGCGCCCTGGCCAGCTGATTTTCAGGCCTTCCGGGGCCACCGGAAGTTGGGAAACAGGCTGTTTCCGGCCTCCGGAGGACCTCTGGGGATGGGGTGGGGGATGGGGAAGGCCTGTTTTTCACTCTCCCCAGGCTCCAGAGGCTTTCTAGGAGCCTGGGGAGGGTGAAAATGGTCTTTCTCCCCCCCCCCCCGAAAGGGCGAAAAATGGGCCTATGAGGCTCGCTGTGCCATTGTGTGCTAAAAGCAGGGGGAGTGTGTGGCGGCCATGCACACATGCGCGGGGCGCATTGAATTATGAGTGTGGGCATGCATGTGTGTGACCCCCCCACCCCGCGTTCCCCCCACTTCTGGCATGCGATGGCAAAAAGGTTAGCCATCACTGGACAAATTCAATTCAATTCAATTCAATTCAATTCAATTCAATTCAATTCAATTCAATTCAATTCAATTCAATTCAATTCAATTCAATTCAATTCAATTCAATTCAATTCAATTCTACTCTACTCTACTCTACTCTACTCTACTCTACTCTACTCTACTCTACTCTACTCTACTCTACTCTACTCTTATTCCAATTCCATTCCCTTCCACGCCACTCCAAGACCCTTCCTCTTCTTCTCCCCTCCACCCAAATCCGAACAATCGAGAGACCTGGCCCAATCCGTACAGAGAACATAACACCCTCTTAACAGAAAGAACCCAGCCTTGCCAATAAACCTTGAGAAAGAGTATAAGGAATTTATTAGTAGTAAAAAGGGGGGGGGGGTACATTTGTACTACAAGTTGGCTTGGTGCTGGAGGGGATTCCCCCCCCCTTTCCCCCTCCTTCCCCTAAAAGAAATTGGATCGCTTCACCACCAGCGATCACCCTGGGGGGGTAAGGGGTGGGTGGGCGTTTGTGTCAGAGAAGGCGGGGAGGCCCCCCTCCGCCCCCCCCAGATACAGATCGAGGTCTTCCCCCTTCGAGGGGTGGGGGGTGGGGGTTTTCAGCTCTCCGTCTGGGCTGTTTGTCGACAGTGCCTAGCCAACCTGTGGCAGTTTTCCCACCGACTCTAGAGGAGAAAAAGAGTTCTAGGAAGGAAGGAAAAAAAAAAAAAAACCAACTCAAAAAGAGAAGAAAAAAAAAAAACAAAGGAAAAATTCAATTGTGACGTCAAGCTTAGACGGGGCCCCTTCCTGGAGGCGTCGGAAAGTGGCCCGTTCTCCTTCGGGCTGATATGGCTCTTGGTTTCCATCCGAGGACGACACGCGTGGCCAGCAACGTTGGCCTTCTCATGCTGATCTCTAAAAGGGACATTCAACCGTTGCGGTTTGCGACGATGGGCAGCCACCGCAACGCCGGAAACCTTCTCTTCAAGTCCCAGGCAACTGAGGGCATCCCCTGCTCAGCCCTCAGAGT
The DNA here is from genome assembly GCF_059756535.1 of Pantherophis guttatus. NCBI lineage: Eukaryota > Metazoa > Chordata > Lepidosauria > Squamata > Colubridae > Pantherophis > Pantherophis guttatus. The sequence continues at coordinate 14,273,944 of NC_142078.1, read as the reverse complement.
GGACAGGGTCTCTTCAGTTTGGCTCCAGGCCAGCCCGGCCTTTTATTGCTGTCCCGTTTTCTTCTCCTTTTGGAAGCTGAAACTGGTTCTGCGACTCAGTTTCCTTTGCTTCTGGGTCAGGTAATCCGCTCTGGCTGTGCTGGCCCGGGATTCTAGGATGTAGTTCATCTGGAAGAAGCGAGTGGGGGAGAGAGAGAGGGAGAGGAAGAAAGAGAAGAAAGGAAAGAAAGAAAGAAAGAGAAAGAAAGAAAGAGAGAGCGGGAGAGAAAGAAAAAAGAGAGAGAAAGAGAAAGAAGGGAGGGAGGGAGGAAGGAAGGAAGGAGGTAGAAAGAAAAAGGAAGAAAGGAAGGCAAAGAGGGAGAAAGGAGGAAGGGAGGAGAGATAGGAGAAAAAGAAAAGAAAGAGAACAAAAGGGAAGAAAGAAAGCAAGGCAAGAAAGAGAGAAAGAAAAGAAGGAGGGAGAGAGGGAGGGAGGGAGAAAAGGGAATAAGGAAAGAGAAAGACTTAAGGATTGAAAAACGGCATGTAAAACCTGTCACTCAAAAAAATAAAATAAAATAAAATTGGCCTAAAGATAATAGCAGTACGTTCCATCCAACCTTTTTGACAGGGGTGGGGGTGGGGGGGGAATCTAAGCTGGCAACTCCTGCCCCATTGATTAAGCCATCCGACTATGGCTGGGTCAAAGGGATGGAAAGCGGGGCCCCACACGCCGGCCCCACGCGTCCCCTCGGCCTTACCTTCAGTACGATCTCGTTGACGGTGGCAGCGTCGGACTCGAAGTAGAGATGCTTGTAATCGTGATTGCTGAGATAGGTGAGCTTAAATATTGCATGACCTGCCAGGGATTAGGAAAGAGAAGAAGAGGAGGAGGAGGAGGAGGAGAAAGAGAAGGAGAAAGAAAAGAAGGAGAAGAGGAGGAGGAGGAGAGGAGGAGGAGAAGAAGAAGAGAAGGAGGAGGAGGAGAGGAGGAGGAGGAGAAGAAGGAGAAGAGGAGGAAGAGAAGGAGGAGAAGAAGAGGAGGAGAAGGAGAAGAAGAAGACGAGGAGGAGGAGAGGAGGGGGAGGAGGAGAAGGAGGAGAAGAAGAGGAGGAGGAGGAGAAGGAGGAGAAGAAGAAGAAGAGGAGAATTAGGAAGAGAAGGAGGAGAAGGAGAAGAGGAGGAGGAGGAGGTGGAGGAAGAGAAGGAGAAGAAGAAGAAGAGGAGGAGGAGGAAAAACAGTGAGGTTAGCAAAAAGTTGCATACACTATTTTGTGTCTACAAAGAGGCATTTTAACCAGTTCTCCTGAAGATGGATTAAACTCAGAGACAACTCTCGTTGCGCACTAAGCAGCACGGACCAAGGTCATGTCAGAGAGCGGGTGAAAGATAAGCCATCTCGTTCAAAATTTAAATTTTGCCGACAATTTAGGTGGCTTTTTAGCACGAGTGCCATTTTTAAGTACAGGTAGTCCTCGACTTAACAACAGCTCATTTAGGGACGGTTCGAAGTTCACAACGGCGCTGAACAAAGCAAACGTTCTGGGATTGAAATCCACAAGTGTTAAAAAAGTTCCCAAGCTTGGACATTCCTGGTCTAAAGGAATAAGTTTTGGGTTAAAGGTAAAGGCTCCCCTCGCACATACGTGCTAGTCGTTCCCGACTCTAGGGGGCGGTGCTCATCTCCGTTTCAAAGCCGAAGAGCCAGCGCTGTCCGAAGACGTCTCCGTGGTCATGTGGCTGGCATGACTCAACGCCAAAGGCGCACGGAACGCTCTTACCTTCCCACCAAAGGTGGTCCCTATTTTTCTACTTGCATTTTTTTTTACGTGCTTTCGAACTGCTAGGTTGGCAGAAGCTGAGACAAGTCACGGGAGCTCACCCCATTACGCGGCACTAGGGACTCGAACAGCTGAACTGCCGACTTTATGACCGACAAGCTCAGCGTCTTAGCCACTGAGCCACCGCGTCCCTTAGTTTTGGGTTACATGGGCATATTTTTCATGAGACTCCATCCTCTCCCCAAAGGGCAAACAATGCAATGTGGACACAGCCAAACCCAAGGGAGGGTCTCCCCAAAAAGGGGGCTGCAGCCTAGCGGTCGGATTTGTCTCAGAGACCAGCGCCTGACCTCCCCACCCATCCGTTCCAGGCAGGCTGTTAACGGGGTGCCTCTGTCTGGCTTTTGACAGCTGACCCTCTTCCGGGCTTCGGAAAACCGGAATGATTTATCTCTCTTTTCCCCGCTTGGAGCCTTTCGCGAGCTGACAGAAGCAAAACGGCGGAACTTTATTTCAAATCCTTATTTTTTTTTTAGCTTTTGAAAGAGTCAGCCCTTTTCGGAAGCCGTTAGCCGAAAATCAGAGATGTCAATAGCGTTTTATTGCGCAGCGAGTTAACAGGAGGCGGTGGGTTTCAATCCATCATGCGCGACACTTCTCGCTAGCCGGGCGCGCTCGCACCTGTCGGAGGGAGCGATGGGTGGTCTCCGGCACATCATTACTTCATTTATTTATTTATTTTATTAGATTTATATGCCGCCCTTCTCCGGAGACTCAGGGTGGCTTACAATGCGTTAAGCATTGAGTCTCCGGAGAAGGGCGGCATATAAATAAAAAAAATAAAAATAAAAAAAAACAACCTCTTGCACGCTGCCCTACCTAAGATCTGAGAAATGTTGATTTTTGCAGGCCAGGGAAATCCTTAACGAGAGCTTTACATAAGCGGTCTCGAAAATACGACCGGGAGCTGGGGGGGGGGGCAAGCCCTGCTCCGCCAAAAAAACCCCGTTACAGATCTTGTCCGTTTACGAGCTGCATCTCTCCATAAGCGCCCCGCTTCCCCTCCATGTTTTGGAAGAGATAATAAATAAACCAAATTGCGCTCAGCATCCTTCCCGGCCGTTGCGAGAGAGGAACGCTTCCTTCTTCTCCGGCGTCTGCACCTCATCAATCACGCTATTGTCTGCTTGAGAGCCGAGTCTTGTAAATGTCAGACCCACTCAAGTCCGAGAAGGATCCGAACATGGCAAGGAGGTTTTAATTGGGCAGCGTAATTAAATGGGCGGGGGAGGGCGAGGGAAGAAGCGAAGAGGCTCTCGACAGGAAAGAGACTTCTTGGATGGCGTTAAGACTTTGAAACGGACGGAATAGTAACAGAACAAGAGTTGGAAGGGATCTTAGAGGTCTTCTAGTCCAACCCTCCCTACTCAGCTCAAGCAGAAGAGTCTATAATATCGTTCCGGACAAATGGCTGTCCAGCCTCTTTTTAAAAACTTCCAGTGTTGGAGCATTTACAACTTCTGGTGGCAAGTTGTTCCACTGACTAATAGTTCTAAATGTCAGGAAATTTCTCCTTAGTTCTAAGTTGCTTCTCTCCTTGATTAGTTTCCACCCATTGCTTCTTGTCTTGTCCTCAGGTGCTTTGGAGAATAGCTTGACTCCCTCTTCTTTGGGGCAGCCCCTGAGATATTGGAAGACTGCCATCATGTCCTTCTTTTCATTAAACTAGACCCAATTCCTTCAACCGTTCTTCGTATGTTTTGGCCTCCAGTCCCCTAATCATCTCTGTTGCTCTTCTCTGCACTCTTTCTAGAGTCTCCACATTTTTTTTTTTTTTAATATCACGGTGACCAAAACTGGATGCAGGATTCCAAATGCTCCTGGACTATTGGGAAAATACCTCGGTTTCTTCCCCATCCGGTTCTGAAGGCAGGATTTCCACTGAGTTCACCAGGAACCTGATTCTGAACTGACCATTGAACCGTCTCTTGGGACAGGAGCGCTTCGAGAGAAAAAGAAGCAGATGCAGAATAGGTCTCATTGGGGATCTCGGCACGCTGGTGGGATGAGCTAAAATGCAGGGACTCGGTGGGAAAATGGATGTTTACTGGGAAGCAGGAATCAAGTGAGGTTGGCTCGGGAGCAAAGGGTTGGCCTGCAGAAGACAATCTAGCTGTAGTTACGGTTGCAATTACTGTAAGGTTAAAGGTAAAGGTTCCCCTCGCACATATGTGCTAGTCGTTCCCGACTCTAGGGGGCGGTGCTCATCTCTGTTTCAAAGCCGAAGAGCCAGCGCTGTCCGAAGATGTCTCTGTGGTCATGTGGCTGGCCTAATTTTTTTAAAGTGTTTTGTTTATTGTTTTTAATTAATGGGGCCAAATTTATATATATATATTTTAACTGTATTTTAATATTTGTACTTGATGTTTTTACTTGGCTGTTCACCGCCCTGAGTCCTCAGGGAGAAGGGCGGTATACAAATTCAAAATAAAATAAAATAAAATAAAATAAAATAAAATAAAATAAAATAAAATAAAATAAAATAAAATAAATAAAATAAAATAAAATAAAATAAAATAAAATAAAATAAAATAAATAAAATAATAAAATAAAATAAAATAAAATAAATAAAATAAAATAAATAAATAAATAAATAATAAATAAATAAATAAATAAATAATAAATAAAATAAAATAAAATAAAATAAAATAACTCAACGCCAAAGGCGAACGGAACGCTGTTCCCTTCCCACCAAAGGTGGTCCCTATTTTTCTACTTGCATTTTTTAAGTGCTTTCGAACTGCTAGGTTGGCAGAAGCTGGGACAAGTCACGGGAGCTCACCCCGTGACGCGGCGCTAGGGATTCGAACCGCTGAACCGCCGACCTATTCGATCGACAAGCTCAGCGTCTTAGCCCACTGAGCCCCCGCGTCCCTGTTATTTAAGGTTAAAGAAATGAAATAAAACGGGTGTTTTGGCAGCCCGCAGTCGTATTAAAGTGATCAAAACTCTCCTCCTGAGGAGGAGGGAAGGCTCTCCTGCAGGTATAGGTAAGTCAATCCAGACATCAAATAGAGAATCTCGGAAGGAGGATGACAGGTTTGTATCAGCGTTTCTTCGGCCAAGGCCATCGTTATCATGCTCCCATTTTACAGGTGGGGGGAAACTTGGGAAAAAGAGAGAGAGAAAGAGAGAAAGAGAGCTGGAAAAGCATCGAGATCAGATGGGCTGGGTGAAGAAGCAGGCATGTTTCTATTTTTTTTTTTTTTAATTCCCACCACGCTGGGATTGTTTCGAGGGTTTCTGATAACTTCCCATTTTACGGAAGGCTACGGACAAACCTCGTAATCTCTCCACCACCCCCCTTTTTTTCTCAACTCCTTCAGACTGTTAACCCGATTTGCCAAAGGTTAAGGCCATCTGTTTATAGATTTTGAGCATTTTTTTTTTTTTTTTTGCTTTTGCTTTTTTTTTTTCCAGGAGAAATGGCAGGATATAAATCACTGTAATAAAGTAAATAAGGGAAAAAACACACACATTTCCTTCTCAAACCCAGACCGTACCAATTGGAGAGGGGGGGGGTCTACCCTCACTGGTCCTCGGAGCCCAGTTCGTGATCTTAAATGAAATGACATGCTTTCTAATTTATTTATTTATTATTTATTTATTTTTATATGCCGCCCTTCTCCGGAGACTCAGGGCGGCTTACAATGCGTTAAGCAATAGCCTTCATCCTTTTGTATATTTATACAAAGTCAGCTTTTCTTTCTTTCTTTCTTTCCTTCCTTCTTTCCTTCCTTCTTTCCTTCCTTCCTTCCTTCCTTCCTTCCTTCCTTCCTTCCTTCCTTCCTTCTTTCTCTTTCTTTTCTTTTCTTTTTATTTGATTTATATGCCACCCTTCTCCGGAGACTCAGGGCGGCTTACAATGCGTTAAGCAATAGCCTTCATACTTTTGTATATTTATACAAAGTCAGCTTATTGCCCCCACAAACTGGGTCCTCAATTTACCCACCTTAGAAAGGATGGAAGGCTGAGTCGACCTTGACCTTATAATGATATAAGCTGCCTCCAACCAAGAGCCTCGGTGGTGCAGCGGACTAAGTGCTGTTATGTAGCACTTAGCTGCCAGCTGCCTGCAATTAGTGGGAGTTCAAATCTCACCAGGCTCAAGGTTGACTCAGCCTTCCATCCTTCCGAGGTAGGTAAATTGAGGACCCGGATTGTTGGGAGCAATAAGCTGACTTTGTATATAAAAAAAAGAACACTGCTTAGGGGGGCCCCCGAAAGCCCTACTAAGCAGGTATATACAAAAAGTATGAAGGCTATTGCTTAACTCATTGTAAGCCGCCCTGAGTCTCTGGAGAAGGGCGGCATATATAAATCGAACTGATAAATAAATAAATAAATAAATAAATAAATAAATAATAAACAAACAAACCACAAACCAGGGGTGAAATCCAGCAGGTTCTGGAGAACCGGTAGTGGAAATTTTGAGTAGTTCGGAGAACTGGCAAAGACCACCTCTGGCTCGCCCCAGAGTGGGGTGGTAATGGAGATTTTGCAATATCCTTCCCCCAGGAGTGGGGGGAGGGAATGGGGATTTTCCAGGAGTATGGAGGGAATGGGGATTTTGCAATATCCTTTCCCCAGGAGTATGGAGGGAATGGGGATTTTGCAGTATCCTTCCCCTGGAGTGGAGAGGGAATGGGGATTTTGCAATATCCTTCCCCCAGGAGTGGAGAGGGAATGGGGGTTTTGCAGTATCCTTCCCCCTGGAGTGGGGTGGGAATGGGGATTTTTGCAATATCCTTCCCCTGCCACGCCCACTATGCCACGCCCACAGAACCGGTAGTAAAAAAAAAAAATTGTACTTCACCACTGTCACAAACCCAGCCTGAACCATGCTGGAGAAAGTTGTTGTTGTTGTTATTGTGTATGTGTGTGTAGGGTTTTTTTTTTTTAAAAAAATTATTTTTCAGGGCGAATTCAATGGGAAAGAAGACTGACCCATGAAGCCGCATCTATCAAACTGTCGGTTCCGTGTTGGCAGCTCTTGAAGCCCAAGGGAGTTCAAAGGTTGCAAGGTAGAGGAAAATTTTGTGGGTTTGTGTGTTGTGGTAGGGGGAATAAGGAGGGGCGGGAGAGGGGGGGGGGAAGCAGCCCTCTGCTTCGGCACTAATATGCCTTCTTTGGGGGAAGAGTTGCTCCTTCATCCTCTGGCTTTAGGCAGCTTTCATTAATCTTCTGGCTCTCCTCTTTAACTAGCCATGCAGAACCGCTCAATAGCGAGGCTCATAATGGGAAAGCCCTCTGCCTATTACCAGGTTAACATTCTGTTAAGCCCCGGCACAACAATGGAATGGGAATGGAGAGGAAACCTTCGCACCCAAGACTGGCAAATTAAATGACTGCGGGAGGAGGAGGTGGTGGTGGGAGGAGGAGGAGGAGGAGGAGGAGGAGGAAAGGAAAAAAGATGGAAGAAGAGGAAGAGGAAGAAAAGGAAAAAGAAGGAGGGAAGAAGAACAAAATGGAGGAAGGAAACAGGAGGAGGAGGAGGAGAAGGAAGGGAAAAAAGGTGGAGGAGGAGGAGGAAGAAGAAAAGGAGGAGAGGGAGGAAGAAGACGAGGAGGAAGAAGAAGAGGAACGAGGGAAGAGGAAGAAAACAGGAGGAGGAGGAAGGAGAAGGAGGAAGAGGGGGAGGAAGGAAAAAAAGGTGGAGGAGGAAGAAGACGACGAAGAGGAGGACGAAAAGGAAGGGAAGGAGAAGGAAAAAGGAGGAGGGAAAAGGAAGAGAAAGAAGATGGAGGAAGAAGATGAAGAGGAGGAGGAAGAAGAGGAAGAAGAAAAGGAAGAGGAGGAGGAAAAAGAAGGAGGAGGAAAGAAAAAAGATAGAAGAGGAAGAGGAAGAAAAGGAAAAAGAAGGAGGGAAGAGGAAGAAGAACAAAATGGAGGAAGAAAACAGGAGGAGGAGGAAGGAGAAGGAGGAAGAGGAAGAGGAAGGGAAAAAAGGTGGAAGAGGAAGAAGAGGAGGAGGAGGAAGAAAGGGAGGGGAAGGAGAAGGAAAAAGGAGGAGTGAAGAGGAAGGGAAAAAAGATGGAGGAGGAAAAAGATGAAGAGGAGGAGGAGGAAGAAAAGGAAGAGGAGGAGGAAAAAGAAGGAGGAAAGAGGAAGAAAACAGGAGGAGGAGGAGGAAGGGAAAAAAGGTGGAGGAGGAAGAAGAGGAGGAGAAGGAAGAAAAGGAGGAGAAGGAAAAGGAAAAAGGAGGGAAGAGGAAGGGAAAGAAGATGGAGGAAGAAGAAGCGGAGGGAAGAGGAAGAATAGCAGACAGGAGGAAGAAAACAGGAAGAGGAGGAGGAAGAGGGGAAAAAGGATTAGAAGGAAGAAGATGAGGAGGAGGAGGAGGAAAGAGAAAGAGGAAGAAGAGGAAAAAAGAAGATGAAAACGGAGGAGGAGGAGGAAGGAAGAGACGGAGAAAGAGAAGGAAAAACTCAACTATCAAGGAGGCCTGCTGGTCAAAGGAGCTTTTCCCCATAACTCGTTGCTTGTTTATAGGTTTAGCATTTTAACAGTTGGGCGTGAGAAAGATTAAAAGCCAAGTTTTCTTGGATGCTACGTGCTACCTGGAGGACCAGGTTCGTCGCGTGCTGTGCCGCAAGATGTGTCCGTCCCTGGGAAATCCCAGAAATGAAATCCCAGTCTTTCCACATCTGGGCTGCCCCAAAAACATCTGCGGGAAGCAAGAGTCGAGACCGAACCCCGCCACCCCCAGCTCCCCACCTCCGAGGGCACCTTCCCGACCCCCCCCTCCGCATGAAGGTCAAGACTTCTTCCTCGAGTCGTGGGCTGTGCTGAGCCTTCCAGATGTTGCAACCGCCGCACATCTGGCAGGCACCCTTCCCCTCCGGGGGGCGGGGGGGGGAACGGGAGAGAAGCGCTGATCTAACAGAGGAGCCTGACGTGATGTCATAACATCGCTCACTTTGTGTTTTGACGGGATGTCACGTTCTGAGGACCACGTTGGCTTTGATCAACAAACAGGCCGCTCCGGGATCACAAGGTTAAAGAAAATGAGCCTGTTACGTGGTTTGTTTGAACGTTTAGCCAAGAAGATAGGATGCGAATGGGGGTTGACGTTGACCCAACGGTTTTTTGGACTGTCCCCGGGGCCGGTTCTGTTTACGGAACTGCTCTAGGGTGGACAGCGGTATTTGGGACGGGTTCCCCAACCTGTTTTTATTTCTCCCTCTGCCCCCTCACCAATAATGTTAACGAGATATGAAGAGAATCAGATTTTCTTTAAATTATGCTTTGCCCGGGGATATAATCACATTAAGCTTATTATGTGGCTTCCTTAAGACTTTATATTATGTGTTCTTAATTGAGACACAGGGCCTCTTTCTGGGGGCTATAAAAATGGCAGCTGGTTTTATGAAGGCTTAAATCTTCCTTCTTAACAACAAGAGGCTCTTTTTCCCCCCCTTCCCTCTCCCCACCCCCCTCCGATTCAAAATCGGCAAAATCTTTTGAGGAGAGTCAAAGCAGAGGCTGATTTAACAGAGACGCCCCTTCGAAGAGGAGAAGGTCGCGCGGATCCGGATAAAGGATTACCGGAGATTTCGTCAGTGGTTTTGCCATCGGTTCAAACGGATTCTGTAGGAGATCAGGCAGAGCTGGGGAGGGCGGAGTTAAGCACGTTAGCAGCTTAGAATCATGACGTTCCCACAAGGCATTCGACAAAGTAGACCCCAACCTATTTCTTGGTAAGCTGGAGAAATGCGGGATAGACAGCATCACCACCAGATGGATTTGGCTGATAAATCGTACTCAACAAGTAGCCCCTAATGGTACTATATCTACATGGAGGCAAGTAAGCAATGGGGTACCACAAGATTCCATTTTAGGCCCAACACTCTTCAATATCTTCATAAATGGACGTTTGGACAGTTGCCTTCTGGCAGAAGTTTCCTTCCCTGTTAGAATGCAGTATTGCAGGCTAACTCTGCCCACTGCCAGGAGTTCGATCCTGAATGGCTCAAAGTTGACTCAGCCTTCCAAGCTTCCGAGGTCGGTAAAATGGGGACCCAGATCGTTGGGGGCAAGAGGCTGACTCTGTAAACCGCTTAGAGCGCTGTGAAGCGGTATATAAGTCTAAGTGCTATTGCTATACGCAGAATGATATTGAGGAAAAGTATAATTCTGAAACCATTGCCAGCTGCTTTCCTTGGGGTGGCTTTGAAGTTGAGCGTTAACTGACGAAAGATGAAAACCCTTTTGAAATGATGAATTTCGGAATGAGGTCCAACCACGTGTGTTTATTCACCCCCTGCCCCCCCATCTTATGATGTATGCTACTGCTCTTTCAAGTAATTTCAACATCTTTGCTTTGTTTATAAACTGCATTTTTCTTGATCGAGCGGGCCTCTCATTAGCAACAGCCAATGCATCAGAAAAGAGAAACTAAAAGAGAGAGAGAGAGAGAGAAAGAGGAAGAAAAAGAGAAGAAAAAGAGAAAGGAGGGGAGAGAGAGAGAAAGACTAAAAAAGAAAGAAAAAGGAAGAAAGGGAGGGAGGGAGAGAGAGAGACAGAAAGAAAGAAAGGAAGAAAGAAAGAAAGAAAGAAAGAGGAAGAGAGAAGAAAAACAGAAAGGAGGAGAGATTGAAAAAGAAAGAAAAAGGAAGAAAGAGAGAGAAAAAAAGGAAGAAAGGAGGGACAGAGAGTCAGAGAGACAGAGAAAGAAAGAAAGAAAGAGAAAGAAAGAAAGAAAGAAAGAGAAAGAAAGAAAAGGGAAGAAAGAAGAAAAACAAAGGAGGAGGAGATTAAAAAAAGAAAGAGAAAGAAAGGAAAAAAGAGAGAGAAAGAAAAACAAAGAAAAAGGAAGAAAGGGAGGGAGGGAGAGAGAGAGACAGACAGACAGAGACAGAGAAAGAAAGAAAGAAAAAGGAAGAAAGAAAGAAAAAGAGATAGGAGGAGAGAGAGAGAAGGATTAAAAAAGAAAGAAAAAGAAAGGAAGAGAGAAAGAAAGAAAGAAAAAGGAAGTAAGGGACGGAGGGACGGAGGAAGAGAGAGAGACACTTGGCTCAATAGCACAATGTATGTTTTAACTAAAGAGACATGAAATATTTAAGAAGGATGTTTAGCGGCAACGCTGAGAAATATTTTCTCATGCGAGAGCCTGGATATGGTCGTAGACCCCAGATAAGGATGGCTTAATCCTCGTTTAGCGACTGATCAAAGTTACAACGGCCCTGAAAGAAGTGACTTACGACCCGTTTTCACACTTACGACCCTTGCAACCCGTCCCCAGGGTCACGCGATCAAAATCCGGACACTCGACAACTAAACAACGGACGACGAAAAATCTTGGGAGCTAACGGTGCCAACTCAACCCTCCTGTGGAAGAACGTGGAAATCTCCTGAAAATTCGGCATTGTGCTTTCCTCCCACCAGGTTTGCGTAGGAGATCTTGGAACCCGATGGCCAAATTCTTTTTTTTTTTTTTTTGAAGGATTAAGGATCTCTAGAAATTTGGGGGGCAGATTTTGGGGTGTGTGGGGGGTTAGTAAGCGTTTCTCCGCCTCCCGAACTTAGATGGTGCGGAATTCCAACAGAGGAGGAGGAGGAGGAGGAGGAGGAGGAGGAGGAGGCCCTGGATGAAAGAATGCAATTCTCTTGATTTGATAGACGGCTGATTTACTAGGCTCAGAGATGCCCTAATTTGGGGGTAAAAAAAAAAGATTTGCAAAGCTTTTTCTTGTGTAGTTCACGGGCCAAGCACTCTAAGTTGATTTTCAGCCTGGCGAGTTCATACCTTGGCGGAAGGCGCCTGGTTTTTTTAACAAAAGAGTGGAAGGTGTGTCTCCGTGGGGGTGAAAGGGCACAGCCCATCCGTTTGTGACACTTTTTGGCTGCTGTGCATTGGTGGCGGAAAGACGAGACGGAGGAGGATGGTGGTGTTACAAGAGATAAAACCCGGGGAAACAAAATATATTGCAGAACTCCAAAAGCCTTTATCTCTCCTCCTCGGCCCTCACTCCTTCTGCCATAATTCATTTTCGAAGGAAGACCCGGGAATAATTTTTGATGTAAACTCTGAGGGAAACATCGATCACTTGGCCGATAAGATCGCCGAGGAAGAGAGAGAGAGAGAGAGAGGGAGGCATTCCTTCATCAGCCTCAAAAACACGAGCGTCCCTTCCCTCAGAAAAAGAAGAAGAAGAAGGAGAAGGAGAAGGAGAAGAAATTATTACGGAAGAAATCCTAGCAAATCAGCTCTATCCTCCTTCTCCAACCTGGAGGAGGAGGAAGAGGAGGAGGAGGAGGAGAAGAAGAAGGAGAAGGAGAAGGAGAAGGAGAAGGAGAAGGAGAAGGAGAAGGAGAAGGAGAAGAAATTATTATGGAATAAATCCTAGCAAATCAGCTCTATCCTCCTTCTCCAACCTGGAGGAGGAAGAAGAGGAGGAGGAGACGAAGAAGAAGAAGGAGGAGGAGGAGGAGGAGGAGGAGGAGGAGGGGGAGGAGGGGAAAGGGAAGGGGAAGAGGAAGAAGAAGGAGAAGAAATTATTATGGAAGAAATCCTAGCAAATCAGCTCTATCCTCCTTTTCCAACCTGGAGGAAGAGGAGGAGGAGACGAAGAAGAAGAAGGAGGAGGAGGAGGAGGAGGAGGAGGAGAAGGAGAAGGAGAAGGGGAAGAAGAAGAAGAAGAAGAAGAAGAAGAAGAAGAAGAAGAAGAAGAAGAAGAAGAAGAAGAAGAAGAAGAAGATCACTCAACTATTGTGGGAGAAAAGAAAAGTAAAAATATCTGAAACGAGCAGTTCTCCTATATAGTATAGGTACTATATTGTGCCAAGGAAGGATTCATGACTTAATTCTCACAAGGAACTTGACAAGTTTGCTCTCGGTCCTTCTGGCTGGGGCTGATGTGGACCTCTCAAGTCATGTGCAACTTACACGGTTGGCTGTAAATCGCTGGAGATTCCTCTAACGGTTGAAGTGGAAGATACGCTTCAAAACATATAGATAGGAATCTGCTGCTGGCATCTGCCCCAAGGAAGGTCAGCCAGCTATGGCATAATTATGGCTGCTGGGGATTGTCTCCTCCTCCTCCTCCTCCTGCTCTTCTTCTTCTTCTCTCCTCCTCCTTCTCCTCTTCTTCTCCTTCTTCCTCCTCCTCTTTTCTTCCTCGTTCTTCTCCTCCCCTCTTCCCCCACTCCTCATTCCTCTTCTTCCCCCTTCTCCTCCCCTCCTCATCTTAAGACTACCCTTCAACTTTCCAGGCATGGTTGGAAATTCTGGGGCCTGATTCACCAATCCGGAGGTCAGTTGGGGAAGCTGGTTTAGCTACCAGCGAGCTCCTATCAAGGATGACTCTGACAAGCACGGTTCAGGTGGTACAAGGGAGACTTGGGGGCTACGTCCAGCTGTCCCTTGGTTCCTTCTGGGAAAGAGACAAGGGAATCTCTAGACAAGGGCACCAGAAAGACTATAGATGGCTTACTTGGGCTCTTCTCTTCAGCCAGGTCGCAAGTGCACAGGAGCTCCGAGTCGATGGAGATCGGCTTCTGCTTAATCCAGAACTTGGTGCTGGCTTTCTGATTGGTCACAGGATCGATCTCCACCTTGTCACCGGAAATACCTGAAGGTCAGAGAAGGTCAGTCAAGGGAGGAAGGGAAACGTCATGCTAAGGCACGGAAGAAGCAAATGAAAGGGCCTCTCCCCCATGTTTTTCGAGTGTGGCAACGTATCATACCATTAATAGTAGAGAGGTGTTATATGTGTATTTATGCTGGGAAGAGGAGGAGGAGGAGGAGAAAGGGAAAGAGGAAGAAGAGGAAGAAGGAGAAGAAGAAGAGGAGGAGGAAGATAAAGAAGGAGGAGAAGGAGAAGAGGAGAAGGAGGAGGAATAGGTGGCAAAGGGACAAGGAAGAGGAAGGAGGAGAAAGGGAAAGGAGGAAGAAGAGATGGAGAAGAGTAGCAAGAGGCAGAAGAAGAGGAAGAGGAAGAAGGAGAAGGAGGAGGAGGACTAGGAGAAGAAGAGGAGGAGGAGAAGGAGGAGGAATAGGTGTCAAAGAGGACAAGGAAGAGGAAGGAGGAGAAAGGGAAAGGAGGAAGAAGAGATGGAGAAGAGGAGGAGCAAGAGGCAGAAGAAGGGGAAGAGGAAGAAGGAGGAGAAGGACTAGGAGGAGGAGAAGGAGAAGAAGAGGAGGACGAGGAATAGGTGGCAAAGAGGACAAGGAAGAGGAAGA
>NC_142078.1:14237440-14254940 GCF_059756535.1 Pantherophis guttatus | reverse complement strand
GCGTCTGGAGGCCCAGTGGGCTGAGATGGTCAGCCAGTTCCAGGCCATGAGGCAGTCCCACTGGAACGAGGCCCTCTGGCTCTTTGCCACCAGCGGTGCTTCCCTCCAGCCTTCGCCCAAAGCCCCACATCAGGAGGCTGAAGCAGACCCCAAGTCGGAATTTCTGCTCACCTCCGACCCACACAAAAAGACCCCGAAGGGGGAGACTCTCTGCAGCAACACAAAAATTCATTACATGTATCCATCCCAGGGGCCGTAGTTTGAGGACCCCTGATTTAGTGCAATATTAAAAAAATGCAAATAATTTTTCTGCGGACCACCAACATTTTCTCGCGGATCACCAGTGGGTGAGAGCCGCTGTAAAGCACTGTGCTGCGGTATATAAGTCTCTAAGTGCTACCCTTTCAAAAAAAAAAAAAAACCACAACCCACCAAAACTTCATATGAGGATGATAAAATTAACGTAAATACAAATTTTTGCAGAAGAGACGGATAAGACGTGGAACAGCTCTTCCACAAATCCAGCAGGTTTATTTCCTCACTTCGGTACAAGTGAAAGCTATTTGTTTCTAGACAGAAAGACTCGCTGGGTTAAGCATTTGTCTTTGGTGATCTGTCATGACCTTTTCAAGCTCTTATTTCTTGACAGATTCCAGATACAAGTGAGTCAAACTTCCCTGGAAGGAAAACTATCGCCCTAAGATGGTTTGCTCAAGAGCAGAAAACACGCCGAAAGCTGCCCTCCATCAACTCCAGTATATAAATCCTTTCTTAACAAGACAATGCAAGGAGGGGGTGGGGAGAAGGGAAGGGACGAGGAAGAGAAAAAAATGGAAAGGAGAGGAAGAGAGAAGAAAGGAAAACACAAGACGGAGGAAGGAAAGAGAAGGAGAGAGAAAGAAAGGAAAAAAAACGAGAAAAGGGAAAGGACAAGAGAGAGAGAGAGAGAAAAGGAAAAGAAAAGAAAGGAAGACAAAATGAAAACTTGCACAAAAGGAAAATAAGCAACAACGGACAACGGAAACCAAAAAGGGAAACAGAAAACCTCTTTGTGGCTTTAACTTTTCGGGGAATAAATACCATTTGGGGGCTCTTACACACACAGACACGCACACAGTGTCTCCGTAAACGATTTATATGTTCCCAACTTTGGGAAAGAGCAATCTCTATCAAAAAAAGAAATCGGGCGCCCAAATGCCTCTGCTCATTCAGAAATTCAGATTCCCGCACAAATGAAGGTGTCTCTTTCTTTACTCCTCCTCCTCCTCCTCCTCCTGTTTGTGTGGTCAAACAGCTGCCCTCAACGGTGGAGGCACAATTTCGGCACAAAATGAGGACTACTGGGAAACTCTGTGCTTTCCTAAGACAAGAAGCCTCTTTTCTGACACTAACCCCTGGCAGCCGTGGCGAAGGGGACCTTTGCACAGGTTCGCCTTGTACACTAATTGCGACCCTACCTGGATTGGGAGGCTCTCCTCACAGTCACTCATGCCCTTGTCACCTCATGGTTTGATTATTGCAACACGCTCTACATGGGGCTACCCTTGAAAAGTGTTCGGAGACAGAGTTGGTCCAGAATACAACCGCTCGAGCGCTCGTGGGTGCACCTAGGTACTCCCACATTACAGCAACCCTCCGTGAGCTGCACTGGCTTCCTATTGGTCTCCGGTCACAATTCAAGGTGTTGGTTATTACCTTTAAAGCCCTACATGGCTCAGGGCCAGGTTATCTTCGAGACTGTCTTCTACCACATAGCTCCCAACGATCGGTAAGATCCCACAGGGTTGGCCTCCTCCGGGTCCCGTCAGCTAAACAATGTCGCCTGGCGGGCCCGCGGGAGAAGGCCTTCTCTGTGGCTGCCCCGGCTCTCTGGAATCAGCTACCTCCTGAGGCCAGGACCGCTCCCACCCGACTGGCCTTCCGGAAAATGGTGAAAACCTGGCTTTTCCGGCAGGCTTGGGGCCGTTGAACTCACCACTGCGATCTTGTGAGATCCGGCCATGAGCGGTGCGTATGGGTTTTTAACGTCTCTTATTGTATATTGTTCATACTGTCTTTGTTGTAAGCCGCCCAGAGTCCTCAGAGAGTTGGGCGGCACAGAAATACGAAAAATAAATAAATAAATAAATAAATGACCCAGTTGTGGGGGCAATAAGCTGACTTTGTAAAAATATACAAAAGTATGAAGGCTATTGCTTAACGCATTGTAAGCCGCCCTGAGTCTCCGGAGAAGGGCGGCATATAAATCAAATTAATTAATTAAATAAATAAATAAATAAACAAACAAACATGAAGCTAGAAGGGGGAACCAGGGACATTTTGTCTCCCTCCCCGCCCCCCGGATGGGGAAAGTGATCAAAAGTGGTTTGCCATTGCTGCCTTCCGAGGGCTGAGAGAGAGTGGCTGGCTGAAGGTGTCCCCACCAGCTGCCTTTGTGCTCAAGGCAGGACAAGAACTCCTGGCCTCCTGATTTCTAGCCTGATGCCTTAACCACGATAGCCCTAGAATATATATTTTTTTTAATTGCAATGTCTTATCGTTGCCCTCTTTCGGCCAAGTTTGTCGAAGATCCCAGGTCGCGGATCTCTGGGAGTTTGGTCAGTCCTCAGATTACGTCGCTGGGCACAGCCGGAGAGGTTAAAAAAGGGCCGTGGGAAAAAAAAAAAAAAAAAAAGGCACCGAAAGCGCAGAAACCGATTTACCTAATTGAACGTCCGTGGTGAAACGGAGTCTGTGGATCATGCTGACTTTGAAAGACTTGTAATGATGGCTGCTCAGCATGTCCTGGACGGTCGCGATGTCGATCTGGGGATCTTCCTCGGAGATCTCCTCCCCTCTGGAGCCTCCGCCAAGAGAGAGAGAGAGAGAGAAAGAAAGAGAGAAAGTATGATTGCCACTCAGAGACACTCAGGAGGCCGAGGGGGACAATAAGCAGGCAAGAGGGTTTCGGGGGTCTGTGGGGGTCGGAAGGTGGGAACTGTGGAACGGGGGCGCTCGCTTGGAAGAAGAAAAGGTTAGACAGCACTGGTGGGATTCAAAGTTTTTTTACTACCGGTTGCTGGGCATGGCAGGACAAGGATACTGCAAAATCTCCATTCCCACCTCACTCCAGGGGAAGGATACTGTATAATCTCCATTCCCTACCCACTTCAGGGGAAGGATATTGCAAAATCCCCATTCCCTCCCCAGTCCAGGGGAAGAATACTGCTAATTCTCCATTCCCTCCCCACTCCAGGGGAAGGTTACTGCAAAATCCCTATTCCCTCCCCACTCCTGGGGAAAGATACTGCAAAATCCCCATTCCCTTCCCACTCCAGGGGAAGGATACTGCAAAATCCCCATTCCCTTCCCACTCCTGGGGAAGGTTACTGCAAAATCCCCATTCCCATCCCACTCCTGAGGAAGGATACTGCAAAATCCCCATTCCCTCCTCACTCCTGGGAAAGGATACTGCAAAATCCCCATTCCCTCCTCACTCCAGGGGAAGGTTACTGCAAAATCCCCATTCCCATCCCGCACCAGGGGAAGGATACTGCAAAATCCCCATTCCCACCCTATCAGCCGGGACTCGGGAGGCAGAGAATAGATGGGGCGGGGCCCGTCAGAGATGGCATTTGCCAGTTCTCCGAACTACTCCAAATTTCCGCTACCGGTTCTCCAGAACTGGTCAGAACCGGTCAGAACCTGCTGAAACCCACCTCTGTTGAACAGGTTCGGCAAAAAGCTGCAAGCGGTAGAAGAGAATATCTGGATCTGAGAGTAGCAACTAAGATGATTAGGGGACTGGAGGCTAAAACATACGATGAACAGTTGCAAGTACTTGGCATGGCTAGTCTAGTGAAGAGAAGCACCAGGGGAGACAGGATAACGGTATTCCAGTTACTGGAATACTTCAGGGCGAGATGGGTGACAAACAAATTGAACCAATCAATAAAATAAAATAAAATAATCATCATAAACCAGAGCTGAGCAACCTGGTCCCCGTTCACAAGAAGAGAAAGCGTTTTCAGCCAGTCAAACTAAATCAAGGAGAGAAGCAACCTAGAACAGAGGAGAAATTTCTTAACGGTGAGAACAATTAACCGGTGGAACAACTTGCCACCAGAAGTTGTGAGTGCTCCATCTCCTGTTTGAGCAGGGGGTTGGACCAGAGACCTCCATGGCCTCTTCCAATCCTCCCATTCTGTTATTGGTCTGATCAACAGGGAGGGATACCCCGAGTCCTGCTTATAAACATCTGGAAAACCACAGCCTTGTTGAAGAGGCTGGCCTCCCCCCCCCCAAAATGGCCCTCCCCTGGGGGAAAAGTACTCGGCAGGCCACGCGCCATCTGTCCCACAGATACCGAATTAGATCTCGTTTTACAGCCGAGTAAATTTGTCTCCTTTTTACAAACACAAAGCAAGCTACTCCGTCGTTAAGTCAGTCGCTTCCTCCGTCATAAACGGAGGAAGGAATAGATTAGCTGGAGGGGGGGAGATTTAAGAAGGCCAGGCTGTCACACAGAGTTCTTCCCTCTAATATCTTCCTTTGGTTGCCCATTTCCCTACCCCTAGCTTCCGTCTCGCTTTCCGTAATGGAAGGATGGATTCTTAAACGCACAATGAAAATTATTTGCCCTGGCTGGCCGCGGGTATTAAGAGTTCGGATGAACCCCCCCCCAAAAAAGCAGCTTTAGTCCCACTTTTATTTCATTTACTGCTCCTGTAAATGGCCCAGGTATTTGGGCTCCTGAACGAGGCTGCCGTCCTTGCTATTCTCCAGCTGCTTTATCCTGTCTTCCGAACCAAGTCCATCTTTCGGCTCGGAGAAATTTGGGACGAGGGACGGAACGGATATAAAATAAGCTCGGGAGAGCAACAAATCGCTCCCAAACGGAGGGGGAAACTGCAGAAAGCAAAGCTCAATCGGTACGTGGAGATTAAGGCAGATGGCCCCGTCATTACAATTTCACACCCCAATGCTATGCCGCCTGTGAAAATCCGACAGGACTTCCCAATCTGTAAGATAAATCAGGTTTGCCTGGCTTCCTCAATGCCTCGGAAGGGACCGGATAACTGGATAAAACGCTTCCTGCTGAGCTGGTGAAGGCCACTGCAACCGGTTTGGCCTATATAGAAATAAGAATAGCTTTGGTCTTGTCACAACCGTTTCTGTTACTAAGTTGTGTCCGACCTCATGGGCCATAGCCCCTCCCAGCCCATCCTCCACTATCTCCCTGTTGTGGTCCGCCAGCAGCCTGCAGAGCTGGTAGCGGAGTCGGAGAGTGAGGATGCTGTGGAGGACAATGGGGCAGTCCTGGAGTCTGGGGAAGGCTCGGACGAGGGCTCTGCGTCGGAGGCAGAGATGGGGCCAGGGCCATCTGGGAGTGATGTACAGACTCCGGAGCCCCCAGTCGGACAGCAGAGAGGCAGAGGAACAGGAGGAGCCTGTTCCTAGTGCACGTGTGTGCAGAGCTGCCAGAAGGCAAGAGCAGCTAAAGCAAAAGGGACAACTCGGGAGTAAGGCCAGGAGATGATTGGCCGCTCCCATAAGGCTTAAAAGAGCAGCAAAAGCTTTTGGGCTCTTTGAAGGAAAGCAACATTGCTAAATCTGTTTTCCAGTCGGTGTCTCCTATTTCTGAACTTTGTGGGGCTTTGCCAAGAAAGTGAGAACAAGTAATCAGTGGAATGACTTGCCTCCAGAAGTCGTGAATGCTCCAACACTGGAAGTTTTTAAGAAGATGTTGGATAACCATTTGTTTTGAAGTGGTGTAGGGTTTCCTGCCTAGGCAGGAGGTTGGACTAGAAGACCTCCAAGGTCCCTTCCAACTCTGTAATTCTATTATAAATTGGCGCTAGGTAAGTCTCAACGGAATTCAAGAGAGGTTGGGTTTAGACCTCTTGTGGGAATGTAAGGATACTAGGCTGGTGTCTCTCTTGATTCCACACCCCCCCCCCCAGGCTTCGCCTGTCAGGGAGAGTGAAACAAGAGAGTAGGAGAAGGCACCCACTGGTTAAACACCCAATTATTCCATTTCAGTGGAATAATTTCAACGGCAAGAGGGGAGGGAAATATTTTCAGAGTGAAGAATGAGTTTGGATTCTCGGACGACGTCTAAGATTAAGCTGGAAAATTCTCCGCAGCAACAATGCAGGACGTTTCAGACCATTCCTTGAAGAGCCTCAAGGCCCACTCTTAAGGAATCAACACAGAGGTCGTGCAAATTCCAAATGAAATAAATGTAATGCTTAGAAGCAAAAATTCTTGCCGGGGGGCGGGGGGGAGAAGTGTTTGCTTACTTCACAATATCTTCCACCGGACAGACAATTAAGCAGAGTCCTTTCCCAGCCGATCAATGCTGGTTTTCTCAGCCCTATTTTCAGTTTCAATAAGCTAACTCAGATAAGCAGACTGGAATAAAATAATAATTAAAAAAAACACCTCTGTATAGTGTTGTTACTCTCAAATATTTGAAAATCTTTTTTTTTTTTAAAAAGAAAAGCCATTGACGTTATTCCGCCGCCTATGAAAATCGCAAAACAACCCACCCGAGGGGAGAAAAATCCCGCAACGCCACCCCGACGACAAGAACAATAAAGTCATAATACGCCCTGCAGTCTGAGACATAGATGTTTCTTATTAGGATTAGAGCGGACCTCCTCCTCCTCCTTCAACGAAGGCGTAATGGGTTCTGCGAATCCGCAAGTGATCTTCCTTCTAGGGGAAGAGATTCTGGGATGAGCTGTCTGTTTTAGGAGTCTGCACGTTGGTAGGTTTTAAAAACAACAACT
This sequence comes from Pantherophis guttatus, assembly GCF_059756535.1. NCBI lineage: Eukaryota > Metazoa > Chordata > Lepidosauria > Squamata > Colubridae > Pantherophis > Pantherophis guttatus. Next base: position 14,248,167 of record NC_142078.1, on the reverse strand, counting down.
AATTAGATTCTCGGGAGCCGTTCAAAGGATGTGTTAGGGAAAGCTAGAGAGCGGTGAAGAAAAGGTAGAATTTCTCAGACGTAATAACGGCTTTCAGAGTCAGCCCAACCTTGCGGTAGGAAGGAGACCACCTTGGATCCAAACCCTTAGTTAAGGATGGGGACTTCTGGCCTCTTGGTACAGCTCAGTGTTTCCTATTTGGACTTCCAAAATGTGTGGATCCTGCAACCGTCCTTCATATGTTTTGGCTTCTCTGGAGGATGCTACCCTGTTTCCCTGAAAGTAAAACTCAACTGGAAAATAAGCCCTAGCATCATTTCCCAGGATGCTCGTAATATAAGCCCTACCCCAAAAATAAGCCCCCGTTAAGATCATCAGCCAGATGGACACATTTAGTACCGTATTACCCTGAAAATAAGACCTAACTGGAAAATAAGCCCTAGCATCATTTCCCGGGATGCTCGTAATATAAGCCCCACCCCAAAAATAAGCCCCAGTTAAGATCATCAGCCAGATGGACACATTTAGTACCGTATTACCCCGAAAATAAGACCAAACTGGAAAATAAGCCCTAGCATCATTTCCTGGGATGCTCGTAATATAAGCCCTACCCCAAAAATAAGACCCCATTAAGATCATCAGCCAGATGGACACATTTAGTACCGTATTACCCCGAAAATAAGACCTAACTGGAAAATAAGCCCTAATGTGTCTTTTGGAGCGAAAATTAATATAAGACCCGGTCTTATTTTTGGGGAAACACGTTAAGAAAATTCTGAAGGAACGCTTAGCTGCTACTGCTTGTAGAACTGCTGAGAGGTTACTTAAAGGAAACCTTTAGACCTGAAAATAATACTTAGTTCTCTCAGCCTCAGAAGAATGAGCACATCCCTCCTTCCCCCAAGAAAACAACAATAAAGGTTAGTTGTGCTGCACTACACCGACCCACATACACACCCACCCTGGATCCCCCAACCCACCCTCTTATTGCTTTAATGTAGTGGTATATTGCTTAATGAAAGTTCTTAATTGTAATTCAATTAATTACATACACAGCGTCCCCAATTACATTTTCCAATAAGATATTGGCTTTGATACAGGACTAAAGGCACTTAACCAATTTTAATATATTAAGACCAATTTCCCTTGAATACTAATTACGGTTTAATGACGAAATGAGAACCAGGAACTCTCCAGAAGCTGGGTGGGAAGTATAAAAGGAAATTAACCATGAATAGTGCAGGGACTTCTCTCGAGCAGAGAAGAGAGGTGGGGAAAAGAGAGGAGGGGAAAAGTGGGGGGGGGGAGAGAAATAAAAATAAAAATCCCACCGCAACGCAGTTCCTACCGAACATTCCCAAATATGGGAAGAGATTGTGTTTTATCTTCCCAATCCCAGTAAGGGCTGGGTGAAAAAGAAAGAAGAAGACGACTTCTTGTGTGCTAATAATAATATTCAAAAAAATGTGATTTTTCTTTTCCCCCCTTCACTTAATCCCTTGAAATATAAACACACAAGATCTCGGAACGCAGTTTTTTTGGCGTTCATTTTTTCCAGCATCTGTTCAGCTCCTTAAAGAGAATAGGGGTGTAAGCGCATGCACACCGCGTGCTCTTCTGGAGGAGAAAAAAATAAAATAAAAACGCCTTAACGCTGCAAATCCTTTATCTGAAGAAATGGCTAATTTTAATTACAGCAGCTAAAATTAGACGGGGAAGTCTCACGGCAATTGGGAGATGTCTCCGGGGCATGCGAAGAATGGAGTACCAGCTGTCCAGGACTATACCCACCCACCCCCCCTCTCTCCTTTCAGATAGGTCTTAAATGCCAGGCTCAAAAGGTAGCAATCGTAAAGAGAGGAGCAGCGAGGAATAACTACAGACCTGCAATTTGCCAAAGTACCGAACCATGGATTGGAGATTTTAACATCAATTACTGAGCCCCGGTGGCACAGTGGTTAGAATGCAGCATTGCAGGCTAATTCTGCCCACAGCTTGGAGTTCGATCATGACCGGCTCCAAGGTTGACTCAGCCCTCCGTCTTTCAGAGGTCGGTAAAATGAGGACCCAGATTGTTGGTGGGGAGGGAAGCAAGAGCTGTAAACCGCTTAGAGAGTAGCTGCAAAGCACCGTGAGCTGAGAAGCCAGAGGACGTAACTTACCCGAGCTTGAAGTGTTTTATAAAGGGCTGTAAGGAAGGAGGGAGGGAGGGAAGGAGAGAGAGAAAAGAAGGAGGAGGAGGAGGAGGAGGAGGAGAAGGAGAAGGAGAAGGAGAAATTATTATGAAAGAAATCCTAGCAAATCAACTCTATCCTTCTCCAACCTGGAGGAGGAGGAGAAGGAGGAAGAGGAGAAGAAATAGAAGAAGATGAGGAGGAGGAGTGAGAGGAGGAGGGAGAAGGAGGAAAAGGAGAAGGAGAAGGAGAAGAAGAAGAAGGAGAAGGAGAAGTTATTATGAAAGAAATCCTAGCAAATCAACTCTATCCTCCTTCTCCAACCTGGACGAGAAGGAGGAGGAGGAGGAGAAGAAGAAGAAGAGGAGAAGGAGGAGGGAGAAGGAGGAGAAGGAGAAGAAGAGGAGGAGGAGGAGAAGGAGAAGGAGAAGAAGAAGAAGGAGAAGAAGAAGAAGAAGAAGAAGGACAACAACAACAACAACAACAAGAGCCAACCTACTATTCTCACGGACGAGGCAAAATTCCAGAGTGCTTTGGCTCTCCAAGGTACAATCTAAGTCGATGGGAATGTTGGGCTCACTCTGTTTCTCCAGGCGGTATTGAGGTCCTGAAAAGAGACAATAAGCAACTTTTATACGGACTGTCTATGGAGATTCTCGGCCATTCCCCCAAGACAGGTCTTGTTTGTCCCAAAGGTTCTTATTTCAAGAGGCAACTGGACTTTTCCTTTGTTTTTCCTTGAAGACGTTTCGTTTGTCATCCGAGAAGCTCCTTCAGCTCTTCCGTTCTCAGCTTCACGGATGAGAAGCAAAACGTCCTCAAGGAAAAAAACGAAGGAGAGTCCAGTTGTTTCTTGAAAAAGCACCTTTTGTGACTTTATGAGAACGCTTCTTCAGTCTGCACAAGGGGATTCTCGATGACTGGGTTGTCAAGAGTTCGTTCCAAAAATCAAATCCAGAAAGCACACGCAGGGAGACTGATGCAGCAGGATTCATTAACTTCTTTATATACATAATAACACATGAAGTAAATTTACAATATCAACAGCAGATTTCTTCCAATGTGGTAGTAGTTACAAGCAAAACACAAGCAGAGCACAGCAGACTAGTTTCAGTTCTCAGCACACACACAGAGCTGAGCCACGCCCAGCCTCCTTCCAGTTTCAGTTTCCAATTCAGCTCCCATTGGCTGATCTGTTGCCATGCCTATTCATCGGCTGACCTTGTTATCATGTCTTCTCAGTCTTGAATTCCCTCTGCAGCAGGACATGATCAAAAGCAGAGCATGGAGCTGGATCTAGGTGTTTGGAAAGCCAATTGCATTTTGTGAATAAGAGAGAGAGAGAGAAAGAGAAAGAGAATAGAAAGAACGAAAGAATGAACAAATGACAAAGAAAGAAAAGAAGGAAGGAAGGAAGGAAGAAAAAAGGAAGGAAGGAAGGAAGAGGGAGGACTAAGAGAGAGACTATATGGAAGGGAAAATGATAAGAGTTAATGAGAGAAAGGAAGGACGGAGGGAGGAAGGGAGGGAGTCTAAAGCCACAGCAATAATGTTAGAAAAGAAGGAAGGAAGGAAAGAAGAAGTAAAGGGAGGGAGGAAGGAAGGAAAGAAGGAAGGAAGAAGGGGAAGGAAGGAGAGGGAAAGAAGAAAGGAGAGGAAGGAAGGAAATCTAAAGCCACAGCAATAATGTTAGGAAAGAAGAAAGGAAGAAGGAAGGAAGGAAGGAAGGAAGGAGAGAAAGCATCCCAACCAAGCATCATCACGTAGAAAAGCCATCTGATTTGCAACAGAGCCCGTTGCTAGTCTCTGGAAAAACATGGCAGGACTATTGGCAACCAGAACCACAGAGTAACAGAATTGGAAGGGATCTTGGAAGTCGTTTAGTCCAACGTCATGCAGGAGACGTATTCTAGGAGTTGGAGCTGCCGACCTTTCTGATCGACAAGCTCAGTGTCTTAGCCACTGGGCCACCTAGCTGGGCTTAGCAACAAAACAGCGCTTGACAAACCCAAGCAAAGAAAAGGCAGCTTGTTTTGTCTAGCAAGGGAGGAAATAATAATAATAACCCTTTCCTCCCTGCGCCTGCTGAAATGGAAACTCTGCGTTGTCGTCGGAGGTGTGCTGTCAGACCCAGCTTAAGAACCGAGCAGCTCGGGTGTAAAACGATCCTACGGAGAGGCACAGCTTTCCCCCCCCACTCTTGTCTCCCACGGCTGGGAATCCGCCAAAGGCTGAGTGGGTTCCAAAATCTGCCCCTGGCCGCGTTTACCGCAGAAAAACCTGTTTCCATCAAGTTGAAGATTCTTATCTGCTCCTCAATTCGGTCAGAAAAGTTTGAACAATCCGCTGTTGCACGCCACTTCTGACATTTTTCCAAGCTTGCTGGAGACCGACAACAAATAAGGATGGCTGCTGGATTCCGGTAGAGGAAAATCGAATACCCCAAAAATAAGATCCGGTTTTATATTAATTTTTGCTCCAAAAGTCGCATTAGGGCTTATTTTCTGGTTAGGTCTTATTTTGGGGGGAAATACGGTACTAAATGCATCCATCTGGCTGACAATCTTAACTGGGGCTTATTTTGGGGATAGGGCTTGTATTACGAGCATCCTGAAAAATCATGCTAGGGCTTATTTTCTGGTTGGGTCTTATTTTCAGGGAAATATGGTACTAGATGCCTCCATCTGGCTGACAATCTTAACTGGGGCTTATTTTGGGGATAGGTCTTGTATTACAAGCATTCTGAAAAATCATGCTAGGGCTTATTTTCTGCTTAGGTCTTATTTTCGGGGAAACGGTATGAAATTTTTTTATTCGTCGTTTCCCATTCTGGGAACCGGCAGAGGCAAGAATATCAAATCAATAAACGAATTATAAATAAGCCAGCCGGCCATGACTTTTCCTCGTAGTATAACTGTCCCCAGGGCAATCCCATCTACTTCTAGCCCCTTCCAACTTGGGGGCTTCGGAAAGGAATCCAGTTGGCCATTGTAGATTAAATGATGATCAGCGCTAAATTGAATTCCAGAAAAACAGGGTTGGAAGGGACCTTGGAGGTCATCTAGTCTAACCTCTTGCTCAAGCAACAGACCCACTAAAGCTTTGGTGGCGCAGCAGACTAAAGTGCTGTTAAGTAGCACCAGCTGCCTACAATTACTGCAAGTTCGAATCTCACCAGGCTCAAGGTTGACTCAGCCTTCCATCCTTCCGAGGTAGGTAAAATGAGGACCCGGATTGTGGGGGCAATAAGCTGACTTTGTATAAAAAAAGAACACCGCTTAGGGGGGGCCGAAAACCCTACTAAGCAGGTATATACAAAAGTATGAAGGCTATTGCTTAACGCATTGTAAGCCACCCTGAGTCTCCGGAGAAGGGCGACATATAAATTGAACCAATAAATAAATAAATACCCTTTCGGACAAATGGCCGTCCAATCTCTTCTTAAAAACCTCCAGGGATGGAGCACCCACAAGCTCTGGAGGCAAGCTGTTCCACTGATCAATTATTTTCACAAATTAAGGAAATTTCTCCTTAGTTCTCGGGTGGATCTTTCCCATGGTAAACTTCTATGCATTACTTTTGGCTTCACTATCCGTATTCCAGCTGTATGACATACAGAGCCTATTTTAAAGTTGATTTCTACAAAAAAGCCTCAGCCTTCCCAGTGGTGACTAGTCCCCAAAATGGCCCTGCTGAGGATTTTCTAAACCTTTCTGAGTCCAAATGTCGGTCGAAAACATCCCCGACTGACCTCAATTTGGCTTGATTTATTTTACATCGAAGTGTAATTAAAGGAAAGCCCCATTAATTAAATGCGGTTTGAAACGGCGGCTTTGTGTATATTTAACCGGTTTTATTTCGTATCGGGTGAAAAATGAAAATTTCATCGCCTCGGACGGGGAGGTGGCTGCATTCAGCCCTGGAGGGTAGAACATAAGCCATGGTTTGTTGGATTGGACCCCTTGGCTTGTCTAGCCAGACAGTCTGTTCTTCTCCCATCGGCCAACTAATAACACAAGGAAGACTGTTGGTCTCGCAGCAGATGGCCTTCGGAGGGAGTCACACTAGACAACTGAACAATTCTTAAAGCAACAATTCTTAAAGTAACAGACACCTTAACTCAACCAGCCACTTCGTAATGCACAATTCGAGGAATGCACAATCTTTACCGTGTTTCCCCGAAAATGAGCTCTCCCCCAAAAATAAGCCCTCCGTCCCCGAAATTATTTAAAGGCATGCGTAGCCAGTCCCCACCATTTCCTCTGGTTAGGGTGAGGGAGACAGAGGTTGTTGTGACCCCGACTCCCGAGCCTATCCTAACAGAGGAAGAGGACTCAGAAGGTGATGGGGAGGAACTGACAAGGCCTCCCTTTCCAGGACCCTCCTCTCTGGCAATGCCTCAGGTTCCATCCGAAGGCCAGGAGGAACAGCCTCCCGTGCCAGGAGGAAGGCATATCGGAGCACCAATTGATAGGGAGTGAGGATGATGAATCAATCATCCAATTGATAGGGAGTGAGGATGATGAATCCTGGCTTGATCCCAGGCAGCGTCGGAGGGAGAAGCGTGCGCAGCAACGGAAGAGGTGTGGGAGGGCCAGAGATTGAGCCGAGTCATGGAGCCACGTCCCACCAGGAATAAAAGTGGGTGGGATTGCTCTTCAGGCTTTGTGACGGACAAAGTTAAACCCTGCAAGTCACATCGTGATCTCTGAAATTCGGCTTTGATATATTTTGGACTGAACATTGACTAAACTCTTGTCTCGTGGATAATTTGTTGCTCCTGTCCTCTTCCGCTTTATGGGAGTGAAACCGGTCTTGGCAGGCATTCGGCAGTTTGCTGCCAAAACTTTGGTCTTCCAAGAATTCTAATCTGTTTACCTAATAAAATATTGTCAGGCCCTTCTCTCTCTCTCTCTCTCTCTCCCACCCTCCCTCTCTTCTTCTCCCTCTCTCTCTCCCTTCCTCCTTCTCTCTCCCTCCCTTTCCCTCCCTCCTTCTCTCTCTCCCTCCCTCCTTTCTCCCCCCTTCCCTCCTTTCTCCCTCCCTCCTTCTCTCTCTCCCACCCTCCCTTCTTCTCCCTCTCTCCCTTCCTCCTTCTCTCTCTCTCCCTCCCTCCCTTCTTCTCTCTCCCTCCCTCCCTCCCCCTCCCTCTCTCTCTCTTCCTCTCTCCCTCCTTCTCTCCCTCTCTCTCTCTCGTACGAGAAGTGGACATTATTCCGAGAAGCCATCTTTGCCTGCCAGCTAAATTGCGAAAGCCTTCAGATGGCCTTTTGAAAAGCCGAGCCCATCAGTTCTAATTTTTTAAAACTTCTCCTTTTCAGTCAAGGCGAGAAAAAAAAGGGCCAATCCCAACTTTTATCTGTGCTAAAAAGAAAAAAAAAGAAAGAAAGAAAGAAAAAAAGTGCTTTTATCTGCACGCCCGATGTCAGGAGCTCCATCTCTCTCTCTTCCTGCTGACAAGCCGAGACGAGAAAGATAAGATTGGGAATGACTCTCCCTTCTCGGAGTAAATAAATAATCAATACTCATCTAAATGTAAATGAGAAAGTATCCCCCCGCTGATAACCGGGGCTCTTATCAAACGGCCAATTTCAAATCACCACCCGCTCCGGCCAGGGATAATGGCTTAAAAATGGTCACTCAATTGAAACGATCGCCAGAGATCAACTAGGTTTGGGGTCGGGCTGCTTTCCTGACGCCCCCCACCCCCACCCCAATATTTGGGGAATGCAATTTGGGGGCCCATTAACTTTCAGCAGCAATGAAAGATGAATGGGGTTGAAGGTTGACGGACCCGGGGGGGGGATAAAACAAACCTGAAGGTGGATTTGATTCCCTCCCTCCAGCCCATTTTCTTTCCTTCCTTCCAAACAGGGAGAGACCCAACCACCAAAGCAACAGCAGCAAAAGAATGTAAAAAAAAAGGAGGAGAGCGCAGCAGATGAGACGTAGAACGAATCCGAGCAGAGATAAAACAAGGATCAGGTTCATATTTTGGATGCATTATCCACAGACCCAGCTCTCCCGGAGACGCCCATCGTCCTGGGAATGGGGATGAGGGTGAACGGCAGCAATGCAAGGTTGCAGAGTGATGGGACGTGGTCTTCCTGGAAGGCTTGAAGGCAGTGGCGAAATCCAGGTTTTTTTTTTTACTACCGGTTCTGTGGGCGTGGCTTGGTGGGCGTGGCTTGGTGGGCCTGGCAGGGGAAGGATACTGCAAAATCCCCATTCCCTCCGCACTCCTGGGGAAGATTACTGCAAAATCCCCAGTCCCTCCCCACTCCAGGGGAAGGATATTGCAAAATCCCCATTCCCTCCCCACTCCTGGGGGAAGGATATTGCAAAATCCCCATTCCCTCCCCACTCCAGGGGAAGGATAATGCAAAATCCCCATTCCCACCCCACTTCAGGGGAAGGATAATGCAAAATCCCCATTTCCTCCCGATCAGCTGGGATTCGGGAGGCAGAGAATAGATGGGGGTGGGGCCAGCCAGAGGTGGTATTTACCGGTTCTCCGAACTACTCAAAATTACCACTACCGGTTCTCCAAACTACTTAAAATTTCCGCTACCGGTTCTCCAAACTACTCAAAATTTCCGCTACCGGTTCTCCGAAGTACTCAAAATTTCCGCTACCGGTTCTCCAAACTACTCAAAATTTCTGCTACCGGTTCTCTGAACTACTCAAAATTTCCGCTACCGGTTCTCTGAACTACTCAAAATTTCCACTACCGGGTCTCTGAACTACTCAAAATTTCCGTTACCGGTTCTCCGAACTACTCAGAATTTCCACTACCGGTTCTCTGAACTACACAAAATTTCCGCTACCGGTTCTCCGAAGTACTCATTCCGCTACCGGTTCTCCAAACTACTCAAAATTTCTGCTACCAGTTCTCTGAACTACTTAAAATTTCCGCTACCAGTTCTCTGAACTACTCAAAATTTCCGCTACTGGTTCTTCAGAACTGGTCAGAACCTGCTGAAACCCACCTCTGGTGTAGGGTCTCCTGCTTGAGCAGGAAGTTGGACTTGAAGACCTTCAAAGTCCCTTCCAACTCTATTATCCTACGTTCTATAAATCAGAGCTGCTAGACAGATTTGAGTTCATGCCAAAGATCAACATCAAAGGGAATATACCAAAGGAAGAGTCCACCACTGCAGGAATAAAAATTCAGCGAACGGTTCTTGGGAAATTTATGGATTACTTGTGGCAGATAAAACCTCCTTTTATAGCTTCCACCGAGATCCTTAAGGAAGCAATCTACTGACCGCTTTCTACCCACGATAAAGAGATCGCAGCGGTACCTTTTTTCCTTCTCTACCTGTGAGAAAACGGGTTGATTACACAAGCCGGAAGTTATGTCCTCGGCTAGGAGGGATCTAGTTGCGTGATGAAATTCCACCCGATTAATTGGCGAGGCTGAGCGGTGCACTCTTTGCAAATAAAAGCAAATTTGTGATTTGGCCTTTTTCTGCCTTTCGAGGAAAGTATCCGTGCTGTCAGGCTGGATACCAGATCGATAAATTGAACTGAACCATTAAAAAAAGGCCCCAATCAAACTTTTCAGTTACAATTTGATTAAATAATTTTTTCCACTGCATTCGTTTCATTCAGACTGTATCTTACTCCTATTGGTACTGCTGCTTACTTGTCTCTTCTCGCTATAATTTATTGGCTGTTGATTCCAGGGGTTTGAGTCCTAGCCAGGGATCTAAGAATCTTTAAAAGTCAAGGATCTCTTGCGATTCTCTCTACTGGAATAAACGGAAGAATGTCTCCCAACACCTCTTCCTCTGATCAAAATATGGCTATGAGTGAAGAGGATTATTGCTAATGCTCGGAGTGTTGGGTTTGCAAGTTACTCTTTGTTATAAATCTAGTGTGCCATGCGGACGTTTTCTGACCCAACTAGGTAACATTATCAGTATTAGAAGTTACTTAGTTGGGTCATGAAACATCTGCAAGAAAAACGCCAAGCTCAGAGAGCACCAAGGACCCCGCAGTCTTCCTCCTCCAGCCCCACTCTCTTCTAGCACCCTTCTCCTCCCTTTTCCTTCTCCTCCTCTCCGCAAATCCCACTCCCTTCCAACACTGACGTCGTTACCTAGCTGGGTAAAGAAAGGTCTGCAAGAAAAACGCCAAGCTCAGAGAGCACACCAAGGACCTCACAACTCTTCACCCTCAGCTACCAATATTTCCTCTTCCGTTGGTACGGAGCTAGCTACTTGGATCATTTCCATCCTGCGCTACTCATTGCCAGCTACTGGTAGTTATCGGTAAAATGTCCCCGTACGCACAAAACTCTAAATGCATTATACCGCACACTTTAAAAACCGACTTTGTGATACGAAAACCTGCCAAAGACGTCTCGGGGAAAATCACGAGATTTGTTTTTTGGTTTTTAAACCCTTTGGGGACAGTCCCATCGTTCGGTGTTTGCAACTCCCTTTCTTTTTCTTTTGTTTTGTTTTTTTTTTAAAAAAAGGCACTGACACGAGTAAATTTGTAATTGGGCTTTCTTACACACACCTACACATATACACAACCATCACC
>NC_142078.1:14192440-14232440 GCF_059756535.1 Pantherophis guttatus | reverse complement strand
TTTTTTTTTCTGGGCTCGGGAGGGGGCTTTACGGCTGTCGTACCTGCACAGGACTCTTGAAGCCAAAGGACTTTCTTGACAATTAAAAAAAAAAAAAAAAAAGCAAGAAGATCGAAAAGGTTTGGGTTCTTATTTTGCTTTTTTTTAAATTTATTTCTCCTTTTCCCAAAACGTGAAACACCTGGCCAGATGTGACTGCAAGGACGCAGGGAGAAAAAGTTTTGAAAAGGCTAAAAACGAGATGGTGGAAAGAAGCGTCGTCCTCGACCCTACAACCACCGTTCCCGCTGAAATTCTTAAAAGTGAATTTTGCAACGTTTTACCACCTTTCTTGCCACGGGTGCTCGGTGAACCGCTGCCGTGGTTCAGTTAGGAATTGTTGTGGCCTGCCAGCGGAGCTGGCAGCAGTGAGGAAGTTGGGGAGGAAAGTGGGCCAGTCCTGGGGGCTGGGGAGAGCTCGGACGAGGGCTCTGCGTCGGAGGCAGAGAGGGAGATAGGGAGGCAGAGGAACAGCTGGAGCCCGTTCCCAGTGTGCGCATACGCAGAGCTGCCAGAAGACAAGAACAACTCAGAAAGCAGGGTCGACTCAGGAGTAAAGCCACACCTTGGAGATGATTGGCCCCTCCCATAGGAAACAATTCATTCGTTCGGTGGTTTCAAGAATGGAAAGTTCTGTCCGTGACTCTAAGAGACTCTGTGCCAAGTTTGGCCTTGTACTGCGGTTGGAAACAAGTTACGTGGCAGCTTGCCAAGCAAGATAAGGTCTGTGTTGATAAATATTACTTTGAAAAACTGTTTGGACAAGCCTTGCTGACTGTGAATGAACGTAATTCACAGTCGTGTTAAATAAAAGAGGTTTTGCCGGGACCAATTCCTGCTTCCTGCTTTTTAAGGGAACACGGTTCTTAAGCGACTCCAACTTCCCCATCGACTTTGCATGTCAGAAGGTCGCAAAAAGGGAATCCTGTGACCCTGCGACACTGCAACCGTCATAAATATGAGACAGTGGCCAAACGTCTGAATTTTGATCACGGGGATGCTTCAACGGTCGTGTGAAAAACGGTTGTAAGTCACTTTTTTTCAGTGCATTTGTAACTTCGAACGGTCGCTAAATGAATTGTTGTAAGTGAAGGATTATCTGTATTCTGGAATGCCCTCGCTTTGACCAGCCTAAGTGTATGGATATCACAGAGAAGTTAATTCCTTGTTATTTGGGAATCCTGACCCTCGCAAAAATTTGGGCCGTTTTTGAATCACCGTGACTCAAGAGCCTTGGTAGTACAGTGGTCTAAGGCACCCTGTTATTAAGCTGGTTATTAAGACCAGCTGCCTACAATTACTGCAGGTTCGAATCTCGCCAAGGCTCAGGGTTGACTCAGCCTTCCATCCTTTCTAAGGTAGGTAAATTGAGGACCCAGATTGTGGGGGCAATAAGCTGACTTTGTATAAATATACAAAAGTATGAAGGCTATTGCTGAGCACATTGTAAGCCGCCCTGAGTCTCCGGAGAAGGGCGGCATATAAATCAAATTAAAAAAAAAAAAAAAAGTATAAAACGGCATGCCCGCGATTTGTCAGATCAAATTTGAGTTTCCATTTAAAAAAAAATAGCTTTTGGGTTTCTAAAAAGTAAGGGAGAAGGCCTTAATAAAGATTGAAATACTAAAATTGCAATGCCGGTTTGCAAAAAAGGCTCAGTCTCAAATTTCCCCTCCGTCCGGAGCGCAAAGATTAAATACTAAAAATCGTACGGCGTACATTGACTTTAAAAAAAATAAAATAAAACTGAATCTCAAATATCCGGTTCCGAGTGCAAAGACTGAAATACTGAAATTGCAAAACACGTTTGCAAAAACAAAAAAACGAAAACAGTTCAAATCTCAGATCGCCAGATTTGAGGGCTCCGAGCCCAAAGCAAAAAAAAAAAAAAATCCAGACAGAACCGTCTCCCAAGTTGGAGGGAAATCTTCTGTTGCTTTTTGACCTCGGACAAAATATGGCCCCCCTTTTTTTTTTTTTGAAGCATCCTTGCTTTCAAGTTGGAAGGTTTGGCCGATTCAACCCTGAAAAGGGGAGGCTTGCTGCAAAATACCTAGGTGTCAAAAGAGATTTTTTGGGGGAAAACATTCAAGCTGTTTCCATGTTTATTCCAAAGGAGCGAAGCCAGCTGGGAAGAGTTTGGTGGAAAGTTTCAAAACAAGAGAAAGCTGCCTTTTTTGTGTGTGTGCTAGCCTAAATTGGAATTAAAGGTAGATTTTTGACATTGGTTTTCTTTATATAAGGGATGGGGGTGATGGGGAGGAGGCCTCCAAAAAATGGCTACAACACCCAGAATTCCTCTCTACTCCCCCATGTTATTATAATAGAATAGAATAGAATAGAATAGAATAGAACAGAACAGAATGTAGAGTATAGTAGAATAGAATGTAGAGTAGAGTAGAGTAGAGTAGAGTAGAATAGAATAGAATAGAGTAGAGTAGAGTAGAGTAGAATAGAATAGAATAGAATAGAATAGAATAGAATAGAATAACAGTGTTGAAAGGGACCTTGGAGGTCTTCTAGTCCAACTCCCTGCTTAGGCAGGAAACCTTACACCACTTCAGACAAATGGTTATCCAACATCTTCTTAAAAACTTCCAGTGTTGGAGCCTTCACAACTTCTGGTGGCAAGTTGTTCCACTTACTAATTGTTCTAACTGTCAGGGAATTTCTCCTTAGTTCTAAGTTGCTTCTCTCCTTGATTAGTTTCCACCCGTTGCTTCTTGTCCTGCCTTCGGGTGCTTTGGAGAACAGCTTGACTCCCTCTTCTTTGGGGCAGCCCCTGAGATATTGGAAGACTGCTATCATGTCTCCCCTGGTCCTTCTTTTCATTAAACTAGACATACCCAATTCCTGCAGCCATTCTTCATATGTTTTACCCTCCAGTCCCCTGATCCTCTTTCTTGCTCTTCTCTGCACTCTTTCTTTGACCACTTTTCATGTAATTGAATGCTTTGCAGGTATACAGATAGTTCATTTAGTGACTTAATGCTGCCAAGCATTTGGATTTCGATCACCTGACCACGGGGACGCTGAAAAGGTCATAACCGTGAAAAATGGTCATAAGTTAAAACAATTTTTTGGTGCCATTGTAACTTTGATCGGTCACGAAACGGACCATTATACGTCAAGGGCGGCCTGTAATTTATTTTTTTTAAAAAAAATAATAAAATAAAAGAGGAAGACAAATGGGTCACGGGACGGAGCTCCAAGGTTTACGGTCCGAATCCATTTCTCTCTCTCTCTCTCTCTTTTTTTTTTGCAATAATTCCTAGGCTACCTTTTAAAGAAAGAATAAGAAAACTGCAAAATATAAAACTGCCCCGTTTTATACGGAGAAGGCGAGCCTGCCGTCTTTCGAGGGAAGATTGCACAAAGCCACAAGTCACCCAAAAGCGAAACCAGGGAGAGAGAGAAAAAAAATAACCCTAAAAAAAAAAACCAGGCCTATGAAGTTGCGTTGAGGTGAGACGGGCAGCCGGTAATAAATTTAATAAATAAAAGCAATGAAAACACGTTGAATGCCTGCTTTGCTGTCCAAGGACTTGCCGTCACGGAATTGCTAAGAGAAGTCACTTTGTGCATTGTCACACACACACACACACAAAAACCCCCAAACCACAAAGTTTGGAAGAGATCAGGGGCCCTCCCTCGAAAATAATAATGATAATAATAATAAATAAAAAATTGTAGCAAGAGGTCTGGTCCCCACCTGAGCCTCGCTGCGACCCTTTCCTTCGCTTCAGAGCCTTTTGCAAAATGTCCTTCATGGTAACCTTCAGGCTCTCCACCTGGATCAGGGAGAATCCATGCGCGGCGTTTCTGCAAAGGCACAAGAGAGAGAGGAGAGGAGAGGAGAGGTTGAGTGGCACAAACTGGTTCGCGCACGGGCTCGGCCCACGCTGCCGCCAGGGGGCAGCCTAAGGGCAGGCAGAATCTGGAGGACACTGGATGGATTTGATTTGATTTTTTTTTTTTAAGTTAACAAACAGAATGCAGAATACAGTAGAGTGGGAGAGAAAATACAGAACAGAATACAATAAGGAACAGAAAATAGAATAGAATAGAAAATGGAATAGAATAGAATTGAAATAGAATAGAATAAGGAAAAGAATAGAACAGAATAGAACAGAACAGAACAGAATAGAATAGAATAAGGTATAGAATAAGAATAGAAAATAGAAAAGAATAGAAAAGAATAAGGAATAGAAAATAGAATAGAATAGAAAATGGAATAGAATAGAATAGAATAAGGAATAGAATAGAACAGAATAGAATAAGGAATAAGGAATAGAACATAGAATAGAATAGAAAATGGAATAGAATAGAATAGAATAGAATAAGGAATAGAATAGAACAGAATAGAATAAGGAATAAGGAATAGAACATAGAATAGAATAGAAAATGGAATAGAATAGAATTGAAATAGAATAGAATAAGGAAAAGAATAGAATAGATTAGAATAGAATAGAATAAGGAATAGAACAGAATAAGGTATAGAATAAGAATAGAAAATAGAAAAGAATAGAACAGAATAAGGAATAGAACATTGAATAAAATAGAAAATGGAATAGAACAGAATTGAAATAAATAGAATAAGGAAAAGAATAGAATAGAATATAAACAGAATAGAATAAGGAATAGGAATAGGAATAGAACAGGGAATGGAATAGAATAAGAAATAAGATAGGATAGGATAGAATAAGGAATAATAGGGTTGGAAGGGACCTTAGAGGTCTTCTAGTCCAACCCCCTGCTTAACCAGGAGACCCTCTACCATTCTGGACAAATGGCTATCCATTCTCTTCTGGTCAAATCAATAAACAAATTCTAAATAAGCCAGCCAGCGATGACTCTTTACCCCCTAGTGAAACTGTCCCCACGGCAATCTATCTAGCCCCTTCAACTTGGGGGGGCTTCAGAAAGGAATCCTGCTGGCCATTGTAGGCTAAATGAGGATCAGTTCTAAACTGAATTCCAGAAAAGTAGAGAAGGAGAGAGTTGGAAGGGATCTTGGAGGTCTCCTAGTCTAACCCCCTGCTCTACCCTTTCGGACAAATCTCTCCTGTCCATTCTCTTCTTAAAAGCCTCCAGTGATGGAGCCTCCCCCCCCCAACAGCTTCTGAAGTTGTGGTTTCGAAGACCTTTTGAAGCAACAAAGTGAGCTTCCCTCGTTTGAAGAAGCTTGGCTTGTCCACGTTTTATTTATCCGGTCGATCCCATCCCATCCTATTTCTCCAACCTCAAATTCAGGTAGATAGATTTGAAATTAGGAAGATAAAACAATATTATTTGATATGGGATTTGTTTTAATCAATGGCCTAGATGACAAAGCGTGGAGATGAAACATGAAATTAATGTAATGAGAAATATATGAAGTTTTTTCTTATGGGGGGGGGGTTAAGCCTTTGTTAAATAATTGTTCAATGAGAATAATAATAGAAAGGGATATATAAAATGGTTACATGAGAGAAATTAAATAACTGGTAATCTTGGATATGGGATTTTTGCACAAAAGAATTTTAACCGATCGACACACTTTCTGCGATTGTATTGAATGATGGTGGTTTTAGATTTTGTTGTGCCTTAAATAAAAAAAAAATTCAAAAAAAAAAAAAAGAATTCAGGTCGGTAGGATTCTGTGTGTGTGTGTGAGAGAGAGAGAGAGAGAGAGAGGGATCCGAAAAATTTACTACTGATTCTGCGGAGCGCAGGTTTGAGGGTGCTGGGAGGCTCTGCTTAAATTCCACTCTGCAAATTTTGACGTGGAGGTTCAGGAGACTTCGGGGAATAGGGGCAGATTCAATCTGGAGCAATTAAAAGCTTCTTTGGCTGTTAGGCAGCGCCGTTTGTTTGGATTGACCCCCTTTGCGTATCTTGGATGGGATCAAAAACCCTCCTAATTAAGGGCGTTGCCAAAGACGGACAATTTGGATGATAATCCTGGCAACGCAGCCAGCCAGCGCGGAGATGCTCGCTGTCAAAACAAGGCGAGTGTTACAACAGCCCTGTGGATTATTGCTTTGGATCCTATTCCACGCCAGAGTAGTTTCCATCACTCCCCACAGCCGCCTTCTCCTTCTCGTTTTCCAGACACGGCGGGGGAAAAAAAAATCAGCCTTCCTAAACTTCTCTCTCTCTTGCATGTGGGAATAAGGCTAGGTTGCTTGAATATCTATGGAGATTCGTGGTTGTCCCCAAAGATGTTTTGTTTTTTTTTCTAGAGGCATAACTGGACTTTCTGGGGGTTTTTTCTCTGAAGACGTTTCGCTTCTCATCCGAGAAGCTTCTTCAGCTCTGACTGGATGGTGGAGAAGGGAAGGATTGATACTCCTTGCAGACGGCTGGTCATTTGCGTTCTTCTTATAGGGTCGTTGAGGCCACTTGGAGGCTTATCTGTGCCCTCAGGGCCACCTGAGTGGTGCAAATGTGTGTGAAGCTGTTGAAGGGACTGTGTCGCATCCATCTGCATTTAATAGCAATAGCACTTCTATACCGCTTCACAGTGCTTTGACGTCCCTCTCTAAGCGGTTTACAGTGTCGGCACAACAATCCGGGCCCTTGTTTTACCCACCTCGGAAGGATGGAAGGCCGAGTCAACCTTGAGCCGGTGAGACTCGAACTGTCGAACTGCTGGCAGCCGGCAGTCAGCAGAAGGAGCCTGCAGTACTGCACTCTAACCACTGCGCCACCAACGGTCCGTAGACAAAAGCCACTTTTTTTTTTTTGAAGAAAGCAAAATCCACATTTTGGGCAGAGAGCACCCCTGGTTTGAAAGAGGGGTCCAAGAGGCCATGTATGTCAAAATTGAACAGCCCTCTCTCAACACGGGAGGGACACGACATCATGTATCTCCAGCTTACAACACGGTCCTTTCGACAGTTCCAAGAAGGCTCCCCCCAGAGATACGGAGGATCCCGGATCTGCGCACGTTTCGTCGTGCTCTCAAAACTTTTTTTATTTCAGCAGGCTGGCCTGGCCTAACTCTCCTCTTTTAAATTTTTTTAATTCGTTTGATTTTATAAATTGGGTGTTTTAATCTGTGTTTCGGCCAAAATATTTAATAATTTTAAGGGACTTTTAATATTTGTATTATTTGTATTTTATCTTGGCTGTTCACCGCCCTGAGTCCTCCGGGAGTAGGGCGGTATAGAAATTTGATTAATAAATAAATAAATAAGAGCCTGTAGTACAGTGGACTAAAGCACTGTTATTAACATCTGCTGCTTGCAATTATTGCAAGTTCAAATCTCACCAGGCTCAAGGTTGACTCAGCCTTCCATCCTTTCAAAGGTAGGTGAAATGAGGACCCAGATTGTGGGGGCAATAAGCTGACTTTGTATAAATATACAAAAGGATGAAGGCTATTGCTTAACGCATTGTAAGCCGCCCTGAGTCTCCGGAGAAGGGCGGCATATAAATTAAAGCAAAAAATAAATAAATAAATAAAATAAAATAAATAAATTTGCACCACTCAGGTGACCCTGAGGACACAGATAAACCCCCAAGTGGCCTCAACGACTTTCTAAAAGGATGCAAATTCTTTTTTTAGAGCAAAGCGACACCTCAAAGCTGCAGGAGGGAAGAAAAATAGGATTAGGCAAGATGTATGAGATACTGGCCCAGAAGTAACTTTCAGAAGTTTCAAGAGCACCTCTGCTAATCTGCCTCATCTATTTTAGATTGTTATTCCCGGCTTGTTTAGATTGCATTTTTGCAATTACTGCTGTTTTTTGGGTTTTAAATCTAAGCTTATCTAAAAAAAAAAAAAAAAACCTCAGCAGATGAACAGGATAGAAATGACAAATTATTATCATTAGTTACCTCCCTTTCGTAAAAAACCTGCATGTGGTCTTCGCTATTTCCTTGGTGACAGACTTGTTTAGCCGTAAGGAAACTCAGGATGGGCTGCCCAACTCTGGTCCGGCACAGATAGAAATTAAAGTATGTTTCTTCCCAAGTTTTCCACAGAACGAGGTTCAAATGTCTTTCAAAACACTGAAGGAGAATATTTGTAGCTCGGGGGGGTTGAAACGGGGGGCCCTCGGTGCTTTCTGAGCTTGTTGCTTTCTTGCAAATGTTTCATTACCCATCTAGGTGACATCTTCAGTATTAGAAGGGAGTGGGGTGTGTGGACTGGAGGAGGAGGAGGAGGAGGAGGAGGGCCATGGAGTCCTTGGTGCTCTCTGAGTTTGGTTGTTTTCTTGCAAATGTTTCACTGGAGGAGGAGGAGAAGAAGACGAAGAAGACGAAGAAGACGAAGAAGAAGAAGAAGAAGAAGAAGAAGAAGGGGAGGAGGAGGAGAAATAGGTGGCAAAGAGGATAAGGAAGAGGGAGAAGGAGGAAGGGAAAGGAGGAAGAAGAGATGGAGAAGAGGGGGAGCAAGAGGCAGAAGAAGGGGAAGAGGAAGAAGGAGAAAAAGGAGGAGAAGGACTAGGAGAAGGAGATAAAGGGGAGGAGGAGAAGGAGGAGGAATAGGTGGCAAAGAAGACAAGGAAGAGGGAGGAGGAGGAAGGGAAAGGAGAAAGAAGAGATGGAGAAGAGGAGGAGCAAGAGGCACAAGAAGGGAAAGAGGAAGAAGGAGAAGAAGGAGGAGGAAGAAGAAGAAGAGGAGGAGGAAGAAGAAGAGGAGGAGGAAGAAGAGGAGGAATAAGTGGCAAAGAGGACAAGGAAGAGGAAGAACAGGAGGAAGAGGAAGGAGGAGGAGAAAGGGAAAGAAGAGGAAGAAGAAGAGATGGAGAAGAGAAGAAAGAGGAGGAGGAGGAGCAAGAGGCAGAAGAAGGGGAAAAGGAAGAAGGAGAAAGAGAAGAAGAGGAGGAGGAGCATTACCCAAATTAGGTAACATCATCAGTACCAGCACGGATCGCTAGCCCTGATGATGTTACTTAGTTGGGTAATTAAACGTCTGCAAGAAAACGACCAAGCTCAGAGACCACCCAGGATCCCGTCTTCTTTCAGACTATATCCGAAAGAGAATTTGATGAGCTTGTTTAGAGAGCTTTCATCCAGAAGATAGACGAGACATTCCTCCCTCGAGGGAAGCCATCTTGCAAGGATGCCCATCTTTTAATTTTAGGGGCATCGAGCCGCAAGGAACTATTGGTTATCAGAGCTAAAAAAAAAAAAAAGGGGGGGGGGAGCCAGAAGATGTTACAGCATCCTTCGCAATCTCGGTCCTGCCAAGAATGAGATTCTCCAGAGAGACCATCTTGGGAATGGTCCATAATTCCCCAACGGACAATCTTTAGCTGGCTAAAGAGAAGACTATCGCTGGCCAGAGATGTTCTCTCATCTTGTCCCGGTGGTTTTTTTCCCCCCCACCAGAAAAATGGAGTCAGCTGGAAAGTTCTGGCTTGCACCCCTTAAAAACTGAGCAACAGGGGAAGGAGTAAAGCTTCCTCCCGTCTGGTAAGTACAAAGCTGTTATGACAACCGAGGAACATTTGGCCCCTTCGCAAGTACTCGGCTAAAAGCTTCCATCTTAAGCTGCCCGTTGCACAAATTCTCCAAGGGAGGGGAAAATTCCAGAAGGCAAGAAAGCTTCCCTCTCCATAATGTTAGAAATGGGAAAGGAGCAGGTCGCCAGAAGAAGAAAAAAAAAAAAGCGTAGAAAAAACAAATATTCAAGGGGAAGCAAAACGATTCTAACCAACCAAACTCAACGTGGAAAGATAAAGATAGAAGAGATGTTAGGTATCACTAGGTAACTGATGACGTTATCTAGATTGGTAATGAAAGGTCTGTAAGGAAGCCACTGAGCTCAGACAGTACCAAGACCCCAAAGTCATCCTCCTGATCTCCACAAACCTTCCTTCCTTCCAGCACTGATGATGTTACCCAGTTGGGTCATGAAATGTCTCGAAGAAAAAACCACCAAGCTCAGAGGACACCAAGGACCCCGTACATCCTCATTCTTCTCTGGAAAATAGTTAAGACATTTTGAAGCTTGGAAAGATCCTTTGATTAAGAGGTGGGGAGAATCTTTTTCCCTTGTTTTTTTCTTGTCCCTTCTTCCAACCAAGTCTTCATAAAGGTAAAGGTTCCCCTTGCACATCTGTGCCAGTCGTTCCCGACTCTAGGGGGCGGTGCTCATCTCCGTTTCAAAGCCGAAGAGCCAGCGCTGTCCGAAGACGTCTCCGTGGTCATGTGGCCGGCATGACTCAACGTCAAAGGCGCACGGAACGCTTTTCCCTTCCCACCAAAGGTGGTCCCTATTTTTTCTACTTGCATTTTTTTACGTGCTTTCGAACTGCTAGGTTGGCAGAAGCTGGGACAAGTCACGGGAGCTCACCCCGTTACGCGGCGCTAGGGATCCGAACCGCCGAACTGCCTTCCTACCTGGCCAATAAACATCAGACTTTCACAACTCAACTTATTAAGCGAAGGAAATGCACACGGGCGCAATAGGTTCACGCCGAGAAAGCTTTTGATGATTTATGGAGACTCCCTTAATCTGCAGGGAACGTTCCCTTTGACATGGCACCTTTGCCTGGAGAGAGTTAAGTGGGACATGAACTCCCCCCCCCCATTCCCTGAGTCCTCTCCTATTTTAATAGACTGCAAAGTTTTTCTGGCTTCGTTGTTTTTCAGACTAAACCTTTCCTTGACATTTAAAGACAGCCGCGGGAGGGCAAAGTTGGAGAACGGCAAAAACACTCTAAAAAAAAAATACTTTTTGTTTTTTGCTGGTGCTCTCTTGGCCCAACTCCAAAACAAATGTTAAGAAAACAGGGTTGCAATGGAGAGTTCGGGCGAAGAGGGAAGTTAAAAAAGTAAAAACAGGCGAGGAGGCCAGGGTGTGAAACACCGATTCGGCTGTCTCGGGTCTGGAAGAGAGGGGGGGAAAATCCCCACTGCTGAAAAACGCACAAGAGTTTCCCTGCTTTTAAGTTGGGTGGAATGAGGTCATTAAAGCAACAGCTCTCAACATCTGCTAAGAGTCGTTTCCTTCACGTCCATTGCTGGAAACTTTTAGGGACACTTTGCCTCTCTCCCTTACTCAAATTCCCAATTCAGTTTATATTTACGGGTTCCTCCATCTAAACAGGAATGAAATCCAACCCTCGCTTCAGCTTTCCAAGATCAGATAAGGTCAGATGGAGCCTGTTACTGGCTGGGTCGTCCTTGAAGGCAGGGATGGGCTTCAAAAACCCTCCCCGGGCTCTGGAGGCTTTTCTTGAGCCTCTGAGAGGGCAAAAACAGCCTCCCCAGGCTACGGAGGCCCTCTGGAGACCGGAAACGGGCCTGTTTCCGGCCTTCCCAAACTTCCGGTAGGCCTGTTTTTTGCCCTCTCAGCCTACGCGCATACCCTACATTTGCCTGCATCCAAAACAGGCCGCGTGGGGACTCCTGGGAGGGGAGGGGTGGGCGGGGCCAGCCAGGAGTGGGATTTGGGGGTTCTCCGAACTGCACAGAATCTTAGCTAGAGGTTCTCCTGAACCCCTGCGAACCCCCAGCAGCCCCACCCCTGCTTGAAGGTCTATCACTTCCAACAATGAAGGTGTTCTGTCCCCGTACCACACACGCACCCCCACAGACGGCCCGGAGTTAATAAGCCGCACGACAAAACTCTTTGAAGATAAAGCTGGCAGCAACCCAGTGGCTAGCTGCCAATTCAGACTTTACTCACACAAAACAAAGATTAGACTGCCAGCATTCCGATAAAACAGGCAGAGTGTCAACAATACAAGGATTAGTCCAAATGCAGTCCGATAAAGCAGGCAAAGTCCAGTAACGCAGAGATCATGGATTATTTCCAGTTTTTGCTCATCACAAACTGAACCGGCCACCACACCCACATTTATACCCTGTGGGGTGTGGTCCAGTGACTCAGCTAATCTCTGGCACGCCTTCCCCTCTGCTGTGCACGCTTCTCCCTGCGCCTCTGCCGAGGGTCCAGCCAGCACTTATCTTCTTCGTCGCTATCCACCTGTGGCTGCGGGGACATGCTTGGCTCTGAGCCTATCTTTTGGCCTTCGGTGTCCTCCAGAGGCATTGCCAGAGAGGAGGGTCCTGGAGAGGGAGGCCTTGCCAACTCCTCTCCCTCACTCTCAGAGTCTGCATCTGTCGATAGCCCAGGCTCAGGCAACGGAGCCACAACAGAAGATTCTAATGGCCAACGTCAAACTAAGAGTGGGATTTTTCTTGGAGTGTCCCGACTCCTGATGTGGGAATGTGATGAAGCTGGGGAATATTCCCTCATCTAAGACAACCAATGTCTTTGGGCCTTCTTGCTTTCTTGTCTTCCTGAATTTTATCCCAGTAGAGAACCCCTTCAGTTCAGAACTTCTGGTGGTTGCCTGGGCTTCCTTTTGGAACAAGAGATTTTAATATTGCAAAGGGATAGCTTGCTTTCATAACACCAGAGGTGTTTTCGTGCCAGAAGGCGGCTTGGAGATATTTCAGATAGATAGACAGACAGACAGACATAATGGATGGATGGGCAGCTAGAAAGAATAAAATGAGATGGATGTTTATGATGGATGGTCGGAATAGACAAGAGATAGACTGGCAGATATAACGGAGGGATGGATTGATGGATAGATGAATAGATATATAGAGTGAATGGGTGGGTATGATGGATGGAATGGACAAATTGATTGACAAACAGATATAATAGATGGATGGATGGATGAATAGGTAGAATGATTGGGTAGGCAGATGTATAGATAGATGGATAAATAGAATGGATGGATCACAATATCCATAGTTTCCCACTTTAGGGTCTCCAATAGTCCAATCCAGAGAAGACTTCACTGCTTAGAAGGTCCATGCAAGGACCCTGGAGAACACCTAGTTCAAGCCTTGTTCAGTTCAAGAACATGTGATTATCAGGTTTCCCAGTTTATGACCATCCGGCTTCAATGTACAGCAGAAAGAGAGTCATGGAGGATAGGGAAGAAGGAGAAGGAGAAGGAGAAGGAGAAGGAGAAGAAGAAGAAGAAGAAGAAGGAGAAGGAGAAGGAGAAGGAGAAGGAGAAGGAGAAGGAGAAGGAGAAGGAGAAGGAGAAGGAGAAGGAGAAGGAGAAGGAGAAGGAGAAGAAGAAGAAGAAGAAGAAGAAGAAGAAGAAGAAGAGAGGAGGAGGAGAAGCAGAAGCAGAAGCAGAAGGAGGAGGAGAAGGAGAAGGAAAAGAAGCAGAAGCAGGAGGAGAAGGAGAAGGAGGAGGAGAAGAAGAAGGAGGAGGAGAAGAAGAAGCAGAAGGAGGAGGAGAAGAAGAAGAAGAAGGAGAAGAAGAAGAAAGGAGGAGGAGGAGGAGAATCAGAAGGAGAAGGAGGAGAAGGAGAAGAAGCAGAAGCAGAAGGAGGAGAAGGAGGAGGAGAAGAAGCAGAAGGAGAAGGAGGAGAAGAAGAAGAAGGAGAAGGAGGAGAAGAAGCAGCAGCAGCAGCAGAAGAAGCAGGAGGAGAAGGAGAAGGAAAAGAAGAAGAAGAAGGAGAAGGAGTTCCTAGGATAAACAAACCCCCTCCATCTTGAGAGCAAAACCTGCCTCTCTCCCAACCCCCACCCAAAAACTGACAAATTAATTGCTCCAATCCCACCATTACTGAATCATGTCTGAACGTCAGCCATCCTTTACCTCAGACCCTGGAGCCTGTCCCAGAACCAATCTTTAAAAGTTTATTTTACTGATCAAAGCAATAATATTACATTGGGGTTTTTTTAAAAAGGAAAGACATGGGGCAAGCTAAGGAGCTGGGGGTGGGGGGAGAGGGAGAGAGAGAGAGAGAGAGAGAGAGAGAGAGAGAGAAAAGAGGGAAGGGGAAAAAATCTCTTTGCTTTGACTATATTTAGTGGAACTATTCAAGTAAGTGAGGATTTGGCAAGGGCTGCGGCCCAAAATTATAAGCAATGAGATGCTTATTCTGGATCCGGGCCAGGGAGGGCCGCGAAATGGGCTATTCGGAGTTGAGGGTTGACAGGCAAAGCTTTGGAGAAGGCAGAGGAGAGGAGAGGAGAGGAGAGGAGAGGAGAGGAGAGGAGGAGGTGGCCTTCAGGAAAAATGACGGCAGAACATTTGGGTTCTGGGCGAATGCCTGGGGAACGTGTAGGTGACTTATGGGTCTCCTGTGGCTGGAATCGCCGTCGATTGGCGTAGCTGGAACCCTTTCCAAAGGCATCTCTTCACTTGGTACCTTTTTCTACCACCTTGACGTTTCAAGGAGAGCCCCCCTCTCCCCCGCCACACTGGGGGAAGAAGGAATCTCCCAAACGTTGGGCGGCCTCCAACGGTGATGACGACATATAGACCAGGGTTGAAATCCAAATTATTTTAATACTGATTTTGTGGATGTGGCTTGGTGGATGTGGCAGGGGAAGGATACTGCAACATCTCCATTCCCTCCTCACTCCAGGGGAAGGATACTGAGAAATCCCCATTCCCTCCCCACTCCTGGGGGAAGGATACTGCAAAATCCCCATTCCCTCCCCACTCCTGGGGGAAGGATACTGCGAAATCCCCATTCCCTCCCCACTCCTGGGGGAAGGATACTGCGAAATCCCCATTCCCTCTCCACTCCTGGGGGAAGGATATTGCAAAACCTCCATTCCCACCCCGCTCTGGGGCCAGCCAGAGGTGATATTTGCCGGTTTTCCGAACGACTCACAATTTCCGCTACCGGTTCTCCAGAACCTGCTGGATTTCACCCGATTTAGACCGATCGATAGAAGGGAAGGTTTATGGCTCAGGGTTGAATGGTGGGATCCTTGACCTCGACTGAGGGGTGTTGTTTTCTTTGCAGAGGTTTGATGACTCAACTGGGGTATGTCGTCAGTGCTAGAAGGGAGGTGTGTTTATGGAGGAGGAGGAGGAGGAGGAGGAGGAGGAGGAGGAGGAGGAGGAGGAGGAGGAGGAGGAGGAGATTGTGAAGTCCTTGGTGCTCTCTGAGCTTGGTTGTTTCTTTGTAGACATTTCATAACCCAAATAGGTAACAGCATCAGTGCTAGAAGGAAGTAGGGTATTGGGGGTGGGGGAGAAGGAGGAGGAGGAAGAGGAGGAGGAGGAGGAGGAGGAGGAAGAGTGTAGCATCCTTGGTGCTCTCTGAGCTTGGTGAGCCAGCTTCCGACATGCAAATTCAATGGGGAGGGAAAGCCGGATTTGCTTAATGGTGGCGTGAAGCACGTAAGAATGGCAGTGACTTAACAACTTTGGGCAAAAAAGCATCATAAGATCAGGAGCAACTCACTCAGCAACGGCGTTGCTCATCCATGGAAATTCTGCTCCCAAATTGTGGTCGTTAAGTCGGGGATCACCGGTACCCCGAGTGCGATGGAGCCAAGTCATTGGGAAAGGACGGTATTTTGGGGAAGGGGTGGGGGATGTTAAGAAGTAATTAGTGCAGGAGAACATGACCATCGTCGCCCCTCCCGTCCGCCCCCCCCCTTGTAAAAAATATCTGGCTTGCCTCCTAACTCTCTTTCCTCCCCATCATTTCACGAAAACATACCTGGGTGACAAGGTTAAATCAAGCAGAGTAAAATCCCTGGCACTTATCATCCGCCGGCGTTCCTGATAAATTGTGTGGTAGGGGAATAAAGGATTACCGTCTGTATTTTTTCATTACCCTTTTCTTTTGTTACCGAATACATAAATCCATTGTGGCACAATGTAATATGTATCATCGGGCTACACCTGTGGACACTTCATAGCGGCTGCCATGTCTCTGCCGTCAGGAGTGATGAGTGAAACCCCCCCCACGCTGCTCCCCACCCCCCCGGTGAATGTTAATGATAGTGATCATTCTCAGGTAACGCGGCTCTCCATCTTCTGTTCCAAGCCTCCACGCGGAAGCCAAGCCCGGGTGGCAAGGTTCGGAAGAGGGGAAAGGAAGGGGAGAAGAGGAAGAAAAAGAGAGAGAGAGAGAAGGAGGGAGGGAGGAAGGAAGGGAGGGACAGGAGATAGATAGATAGATAGATAGATAGATAGATAGATAGATAGATAGATAGATAGATATTGATAAATAGATAGATAAAGCAGGCAGGCAGGTAAATCATAGAGAGAAAATGTGAGAGAAATAGAGAGAGGAGAGAGGAGAAAGAGATAGATTAGACAGACAGACAGATAGATAGAGATAGGAGAGATTGATAGATTGATAGTTATGATAGATAGATAGATAGATAGATAGATAGATAGATAGATAGATAGACAGACAGACAGACAGATAGATAAGGCAGGCAGGAAGATAGATGATAGAGAGAGAAAGTGAGAAAGAGAGAGGAGAGAGAGGAGATAGATAGATAGATAGATAGATAGATAGATAGATAGATAGATAGATGATAGATAGATATTGATAAATAGATAAGGCAGGCAGGAAGGTAGATGATAAAGAGAGAAAGAGAGAAAAAAGGAGAGAGGAGATAGATGATAGATAGATAGATAGATAGATAGATAGATAGATAGATAGATAGATAGACAGACAGACAGATAGATATTGATAAATAGATAAGGCAGGCAGGAAGGTAGATGATAAAGAGAAAGAGAGAAAGGAGAGGAGATAGATGATAGATAGATAGATAGATAGATAGATAGATAGATAGATAGAGGCAGACAGATAGATGGTAGAGAGAGAGAGAAAAAAATGAGAAAGACAAATAGAGGAGAGAGAGAAGAGAGAGACAGAGAAAGATAAATATACAAATAGATGACAAAGAGAAAGAGAGAGTGAGAGACAGAAAGGATAGATGATAGAGAGAATGACAGAGGAGAGAGAAAGAGAGAGACAGAGAAAATGGATGACCCCTCCCCCCCACAAATCCATTAAGGGGGGGGAGAAGAGAGGGAAATAAATAAATTTCTTCTTCAATCACCCAAGATGAAGCTACTTGGTGAGGTAGGAGATGACCAGGCTGAGCCCGAGGGAGGGAGGAGTCAAATGCGTCATGAGTAACGAGTCCCTTCGTGCCCACAAGGGATTTAAGTCCAGCCCACCACCGTGAATTCCTTCGGCTCTTATCTACCGCCAATTTGCTTTGCCCATTAGTAGTTCAGATTCTTTTAGAAACCTTCACCTAACTCTGCTGACGCCACGCCTCAACCAAGACCGCTGAGTAAGTGCAACATTTTGTCCGTTTCCTGTCCAATATATGGACTCCTCGCTCCAGCACGGATACATTCAACAGCGCTTGAGAACCAGGTTGGCGCTGACGTGTTGTAACGAGCTTTCAATGTTCCTAAAACGGGTAGTTTTAGCTTCGCCCGCGGCACTACTCGACCTCAACAGAAGCACAGCAGCTTCTACAGAAGCAAATTGAAGGTCGTAATGACTTGGTGTCTTCAGGACTGGAGAAAAATTTGCATTCTAACCAGATGGACCTTCCTCCGTTATCAGTGAAATCAGCAACCTCCTTGCTAGCTTGCAAGAACGTTGTCCTAAGGAACTGAGATCATTGTCTTAGGATCCTAGGAGATCAGCTGACAACGAGGAAAACTATCCAGCGGTGGAAATTTTTGAAATTCAGTATCTTCTCTAATAAAATCTTGGCGAACCAACTTCGGAAGTTTTCTTCTTTTCGGGGGAAGCAAGCGGATATCCGAGGGGTAGATATCAAGCTAAAACTTGACATCCACTCTCAGAAGGACGCTCTCCCCAAGACTCATCTTGAAAAAATCCCACCCCCCCCACACAAATTGGGGGGGGGGAGAAAAGTAGATCTGGCACCTGACCAGGTTCTCTGCCCAGTTGCTGGGTGGGTGTGGCCAGGATGGGTGTGGCCTAGTTGGCCTCCTGCACCACGGCAGGGGTGAGGGGCGTTTTTGCCCTCCCCAGGCTCCGGAGGCTTTCCTCGAGCCTCCAGGAGGGTGAAATTTTTTTTTTTTTTTTTTTTTTTTTTTTTTTTAATTTGATTTATATGCCGCCCTTCTCCGGAGACTCAGGGCGGCTTACAGTGCGTTAAGCAATAGCCTTCATACTTTTGTATATTTATACAAAGTCAGCTTATTGCCCCCACAAACTGGGTCCTCATTTAACCTACCTTAGAAAGGATGGAAGGCTGAGTCAACCTTGAGCCTTGGAGAGATTCGAACCAGCAGTAAATTGCAGGCAGCTGTGTTAATAACAGGGTGCTTTAAACCACTGTAGTACCAAGGCCTCCCCAGGCTCCGGAGGCCCTCTGGAGGCCGGAAACAGACCCATTTTCGTCCTTCCTGAATTTCCGGTAGGCCTCCCCGAGCCTCCACGCGCGCCCCGCACTTACTTGCATCTAAAACGGGCTGCGTGGGGACTCCTGGGAGGGACGGGGTGGGCGGGGCCAGCCAGGAGTGGGATTTGGGGGTTCTCCGAACTGCACAGAATCTTAGCTAGAGGTTCTCCCGAACCCCTGCGGCACCCCCCCTCTCCCCGAGCAGCCCCCCCTGCACCTGACGTCAGAAAAGGATGCCTGCTTTTTTTTAGCCTGACGGGTCTTCTCAAAAGCCATCAGCTCGGGGAGACTAATGGCCTCGCTCGAAGCTGGGATAGCTGCCCTCTGTCTTCTCCTTGCGTAACTTTGCCAGAGTCCTTGGGAGTTGCCAAATTCGGTCACGCCTGCTTAGCTCTCTCGAGTGATGGTGCCAAAAGAGAAAATAAGACACAGATGTATTTCAGCGCTTGGCGATGCCAGACAGAGAGACAGTTAATAGCTTCATTTCGACCCTCCCCTACCAGCTGGGCACAGGTGGGGGGGGGGCGATAATGAGGTGCCTTTTCCTAATCAAACTCAATTATTTAACGCTCTCCGTAACGGCAAAGAAGTTCGGCGCTCAGTTCAACGTATTTAAAGGCTCGGCAATGTTTCTCTTTCAACCACCGGCGGGGAGTAGAGTCAAAACGATGGCGGGGATGTTGGGCGCGATCTTTCGAGGGGGCAAAGTCGAGCTGCCTCCTTCAGCTCTGCGGGAGAATGTTCCTGTCAGGTCCCAGATATTTCTACAGGGACCTTGGCATATTGGTGGGAGGAATGGAGTGATCTGTATAGGAAGTTTCTGTTTCCTGCATTACTGTGCTACACTCTATATGAAATTTCTGTTTCCCTGCAATGATGATGTAGGAGGGGTTTGGTTAGCATTGCTTTAAATACTGTATTTTTCGGAGTATAAGACGCACCTTTGCCCCCCCCAAAAAGGGTGAAAATCTGGGTGCGTATTATACTCCTTCCTTCCTTCCTTCCTTCCTTCCTTCCTTCCTTCCTTCCTTCCTTCCTTCCTCCCTTCCCTTCCCTTCCCTTCCCTTCCCTTCCCTTCCCTTCCCTTCCCTTCCCTTCCCTTCCCTTCCTTGTCTGGACAGTGAAGTAAAATCAGAGAAAAGGAACAGAAAAGAGACAATTTCACATATAAATTTCCCAGGCTTGTAGGGTAAGTTGTAAGCTTCGTCCCTCGACGAAGGCCTGGGAACCAAATACAGTGCATTGCGCAACCACAATGTTTCTTAAATACTTTTGAGGAGCATCCTTCCATCGGTCTTCCATTATTGTTCCCGCATGACCTTGTGCATAAGAGGAAGAATGTAGCAGCATATTCTTATTATACTCATATTCTTATAGCGGCCAGTTAATTGGATCAATAAATACAAGAAGGAAGAGACTTACATTCGGACAAAAAGGGACTGCTTGGCCACCAAGCCCGGCGATGAATACTTCTCGACCAAGGCCAGAGTACTGAAGCCGAACTTGTGAATGGGTTCGTTGCAATCCAAGGGTGGGAAATCCGTGTCAACTTCCCCGTCGTCTTCGGCAATATGAAGGCAGTAAGCACAGACGTTGTCGCTGCAAGGAACCGGGAGAAAGAGAAGAGTTAAGGAGGCCCACCTAGGAAGAAAGTTAACACGCCACGTTTATGAATCGTGTGTCAAGTTTCGAGGTCGTCTCAAATAAATTGCATTTCAAACAAAGTCTTTGATAAAAACTCCCATTTATTGAGCACGACATTCTAAATCCGACTCATCGTAGCCAACACTGACTTCCAGACCCAAAACCCTCCCTTTCCGTTCCCCACTCCCCTGCACTCATTGGCCATCTTCCAAGTCATTCTACCCCTAATTTACTGCTCCAGCTCAAAGGAATTTCCCCCCTCCCATCCCATCTCTTAGGGGATATTATCTCCAGGGAAAATAAGTAGGTGAAAAGTCAAACGTCCCTTTCCAGACGCCTCCGC
Organism: Pantherophis guttatus; assembly: GCF_059756535.1. NCBI lineage: Eukaryota > Metazoa > Chordata > Lepidosauria > Squamata > Colubridae > Pantherophis > Pantherophis guttatus. The sequence continues at coordinate 14,212,281 of NC_142078.1, read as the reverse complement.
TTCTCCTTCTTATGTCAGCAGTAGAGTAAATGCAGCTTGAAGTGCTGACATCGTGATTGTGATGTTCAGTTCGGTAAATTATGGAGTTTCTCTATAAACATTCACCAAATAGATACGGTATTTTAATTAATTAATTTTTTTTTTTTGAAACAGCACTTCGAGTATTTGGGAATAGAAAGAGGCTTGTTTGGGTCGCAACATCTCAGAATTTTTAATCCCCTTGTGAATTTGAATTTCCCTTCTCCCTCGTTCAGTTTCGACAAGTCCGAGTTGAAGTTTTCACTGTCTGACTGATGCTGAAATTAATTAATAGTCAAGCGCATGTTAATTGTTTAATTGGCCGCTTGATCTATATGGATCATTTCTGGAAAAGGAGCATTAAAGGAGTTGATTTACAAAGTTTATTGATGGGATGTGACAGTGAATTATTTGGCCGACTCCCTGATTTGCTATTTCCCCCAATTAATTCGCATAACTTGGGTTGGTAACTTACGTTCACCAAGCGTGCCTATTCCAGGTAATTCATCCTTAAGCTGTCATTTATTATATTAGAGGTAGTAACAGGCCCCCCCCTAAAGTTTCTCTAGCTTGTGCGTCTTGTCAACGGACGGGTTACGGGAAAATACAAGATCCTGGAATATAACTAATCCTTGACTTACAACCATTCGTTTAGTGACTGTTCCAAGTTACAACTGCATTGATGACTTATGAATAGTTTTCACACGACCAATGGGTCCTTGATGCTCTCCGAGCTTGGTGGTTTTCTTGCAGAGATTTCCTCGCAGACTCTATACTATTCTTGCAGATTCTATATACAGTAGCATTTCAGACAGGTGGCTGTCTTTTTTAAGAAAAGACCGGACAGTCACCTGCCTGAAATGGTATAGGGTGGATTCTGCCTTATCCTATCACATGTTCCATTTTTAAAAGTGGAAACAGGGTATTGGAGGGGGGCTGCCCCGTGCCCCGTTTTGGGCCTAGGAGGCCTCCCTGAAACCTCCTGGGAGTGAAAACAGGGTGCCGGGGGAACTCCTGGAAGGGGCGGAGCCAGTCAGCAATTTTAACTATCAGTTTGCCCGAACCGGCTGAATCCCACCACTGGGTGTGACTCTTGCCAAGGTGTAGTTGCTTTGCCGAGCAGTTTTCCCATCCGAGGAAAAGGCAGGCGGAAATGAAGCCAACAGGAAACATGCAGGCGATAAAGAAAATCTCAGGGCTCAAGTCCTTAAGATTTGAGCAGCTCAGGAAGGAGAAATGCGTCCCTCGCTACATCAGAATTTAGGGAAATGAGAAGCTGTTTCACTCCCACCTGTCACACACACAAAAAAAGGGGCTTCAACCCCCCAGGGAGGTGAAAACGCTACCTATGTAGTGACACCGACATGGAGGTGATTTGTCTTTTTTAAAAACAAACAAACGAGACACCCGCCCCCCCCCTCCCCAAAAGGGAGCGCATCTCGAAATGATGATTCATTTATACGACACCGGGCTTCATAGGCTTGTCATTACACACTACTCGGTAATTTAATTGAAAGAGAAATAGATACAGATGTACGCAGAGCTCGGAAGGAAATATTGATAAATGGCGAAGTGTTGTGGTGAGACTTATCAGGGGTGTGTGTGTGTGTGTGTATTCTTCCGTTCCATCGTGTCCGATTCTCGGAGACTCTCTGGACAAATCCCTACACTTTTCTTGGCAACGTTTTTCAGAATTGGTATGCTGTTGCTGTCTGTCTATCTGCCTTCTCTCTCTCTCTCCACCCATCTATGTCTGTCTGTCTGTCTCTCTGTATCCATCTACCTACCTACCTATCTATTATCCATCCATCTACTCAACACATTTATCTATCCACCTATCTATCCACTTACCGTATCTATCTATTCATCTATCCATTCATTGTCCATTCATCATGTCTATGTCTCCATCCATACATCCACCTACCTACCTACCTATGTCTGTATCCATCCATCCATCCATCATCCACCTATCTATTATCTATCCATCCCTCTACTCAACACATTTATCTATCCACCTATCTATTCACTTACCGTATCTATCTATTCATCTATCCATTCATTGTCCATTCATCATGTCTGTCTATGTCTCCATCCATCCATCCATCCATCCATGCCTGCCTCTATCTATCTATCTATCTATCTATCTATCTATCTATCCATCCATCTATCATCCATCTATTATCCATCCATCCATTCAACACATTTATCTATCCACTTATCATATGTATTCATCTATCCATTCATTGTCCATTCATCGTCTATGTCTCCATCCATACATCCACCTACCTACCTATGTTTGTATCCATCCATCCATCCATCCATCCATCCATCCATCCATCCATCATCCATCTATTATCCATCCATCCATCCATCTACTCAACACATTTATCTATCCAACTATCTATCAACTTACCGTATCTATCTATTCATCTATTCATTCATTGTCCATTCATCATGTCTATGTCTCTATCCATCCATCTTTTCAACTTATCTACCTACATACTTACCTCTCAAAATCCATGAGAGAGAGAGAGAGGGAGAGAGAGAGGGAGGGAGTTAAGAGAGAGGGAGGGAGAGAGAGGGAGAGAGGATGACTCCTTGAAAGCACCTACTTCAACTTGGGTTCCCGTCCTTCGCTCGTGTATTGCCAGCAGATAAGCCCGATCAAATCCTGCACCTTGGCGTTGGCAATCGTCACCACAGTCATGGGCTGCAACTTCTCCTGATTGGCGTGGAGTGGGAGGTAGACATCAATGATTTTTGTTGGGGTTGTGCCAATGTGGCCCTGTTGGAAGAAGAGAGGTCAAGGTAGACTTGAGTGCCTCGCATTTAGGCAAGAGAGATGCTCCTTCCCACGGCAGGCTGGGTCATACATCAAATCAAACCAATCTTTATGAAGTTCTTATACCAGCAGAGGGTAACTTAGGCCCAATCTATGCAGTACTGACAATCCTCTACCTTTTTTTAGAGGTGTGGGGCTCCAATTTCCAAAACGGCCATTTAAGAATGATGGGAGTTGAAGCTAAAACGTCCAGAGGGGACCAAGTTAGGAAGTAGATTATGCATCCTATATCGAAGTTTCCCATCTTTAGTTTGGAAAGTTGGCTTTAAGAAAATGTAGTCTGGACTTTGATATTTCAGTACAATCAGGAAAGATCAGTTCTGGGAGAATGACGTCCCTTTGCCTCAATTTATTTTGTATCCAGGTAATCCTCAGCTTACGACCACCACTGAGCCAACGTTTCTGTTGCTAAGCGAGACACTTGTTGAGTGAGTTTTGCCCCACCTTCCTGGCCATGGTTGCTAAGTGAATCTGGCTTCCACATGGCTTGTCAGAAGGTGGCAAAGCGGGATCACGTGACCCTGGGACACTGCACCCGTCGTAAATGTGAGTCAGCTCTCAAAACATCTGAATTTGGATCCCGTGACTGCAGGGACGTTACAGCGGTCGTAATGGTGAGAAGTCACTTTTTTCCCCAGTGCCGTTTAGTGAACAGTCACTAAATGAATCGAAGACTAGCTGTAATTTATACTTTTCTGCTAGCTCTGGAGAAAGGAAGGATATTGCTGAACCTTGCTCAGCATTTGCTGTTCTCCAAAATTTTCCAGATAAGGGACATCGAGTTTCAGGGACTCAAAAGTCCCTTCCAAATCAATGTTTTTATTAAGGGATCAAAACCAGTAAGTTGTTTTACAAGACAGGGCGAAAAACGAAGAAAGAAGTGAAAATTCGTAAGACGTAAAATCCAGCATTGGAAACTTGTTTTTTTTTTGCAGCTAAATGTTGGCGCACATCGATGCATTTTATCAGCTCTTAATCAATTTTGGCTTTTTTTTTAAAGTGGGCTGCTGGCAAACTTTAGATGTTATTTTGCATTAGTTGTCGGTACTTTTTCTACGAGACTTTCCTAAAAATAATAATAATAATAAAAAAAACAGCGCTACTAACTTTAACTATTCACTCGTACGTTATAGCATTGGGTTTTCTATTTTTTATCCCTCGAGGCTGCGTCGTGGTGGTGAGGTTTTTTTTTTTTTTGGTTCCTTGTACCCTTAACGCTAGCCTTAAAAAAAACAACAACACACAAACATTTGAAACAAAGGAACAAGCTGGCAAATAAAAAGAATACGAGCTGCTTTTTATCTGCTCCGTTGAACATTTGCTGCCCTGGGCCGGAGTTGCAGGCGTGCAGGCATTTCCAACTAAGCGTTGGAAATCAGTTCCTAAGCGTTAGAGGGGTATCCCGAGAAAATTCTCTAAGCAGCCTCTTGATTCCCATACTCTGCTTTGAAAATGAGACTTGCTTTTCATTCTGGGAGTGAATCAAGGCGACACGGGGACAAACGTTATTTCCGACGGTGGGAAAGAAATCTTAAACATGAGAAATAAATCCAGAATAAAGGAAGTGTCAGGTTTCGATGTCATCTCAAATAAAATAAATTCCAAACAGATAGTCTTTGAAGAAATCTTTCATTTTATTAAGCACGACAATCTGTCCCCGATCGTGGCGTAGCCAACTCTGACTTCCTGACCCCAAACCTTCCCTTTCCGTTCCCCAATTCTCTGCGTCTCATTGGCCTTCTTCCAAATCACTCTCCCCATGTCTACTACTTAAGCTCCCAGGAATGTCCCCCCTCCCATCTTGTCTCCTAGGGGATATTATCTTCAAGGAAAATAAGTAGGTGAAATGTCAAGCGTCCTCTTGCCAGCTGCCCCCTCTTCTCCTTCTTATGTCAGCACTAGAGTAAATGCAGGTTGAAGTGCTGACAGGAAGTTCTAGGTGCTTCATCACTGGAGGTTTTTAAGAAGAGCCTGGATAGACACTTGTCTGGAATGGTAGAGGGACTCTTGCTTGAGCAGGGGCCTGGATTAGGCCTATGACTCTATGTTCCATTTTAGTTTAGTCTACTGTAGGGACGCAGTGGCTCACTAGCTAAAACGCTGAGCGTATCGACTGGCAGTTCAGCGGTTCGAATCCCTAGCGCCGTGTTAACGGGGTGAGTTCCCGTGACTTGTCCCAGCTTCTGCCAACCTAGCAGTTCGAAAGCACGTAAAAAAAAAATGCAAGTAGAAAAATAGGGACCCCCTTTGGTGGGAAGGGAACAGGGTTCCGTGCGCCTTTGGCGTTGAGTCACGCCGGCCACATGACCATGGAGAACGTCTTCAGACAGTGCCGGCTCTTCGGCTTTGAAACGGAGATGAGCACCACCCCCTAGAGTCAGGAACAACTAGCACATATGTGCGAGGGGAACCTTTATCTTTAATGAAGACAAGGACCAGGGGTGACATGATAGCAGTCTTCCAATAATTGAGGGGCTGTCACAGAGAAGAAGGGGTCCACCTATTTTCTAAAGCACCTGAAGGCAGGACAAGAAGCAACGGATGGAAACTAATCAAGGAGAGAACCAACCTAAGAACTAAGGAGGAATTTCCTGACAGTGAGGACAATTAACCAGTGGAACAGCTTGCCACCAGAAGCTGTGGGGGCTCCATCACTGGAGGCTTTTAAGAAGAGATTGGACAGCCATTTGTCTGAAATGGTATTGGGTGTCTTGCCTGAGCAAAGGGTTGGACTAGAAGACCTCCAAGGTCCCTTCCCACTTGGTTACTCTGCAGTTCTGCTGCTTAGAAGGGAGCCTGCATGAGTTTAATCTCCCACCACCCGGCCGCAGTCTCTTCCTTGTTAAGCCTTCTTCTCTTACAAGTCCTAGGAAGCTACCCTGTCTTCTGTCTGGGGAGCCTGGGGAATAGAGTCAGAGGGAAGGCTGGATTTATGAGTCTTATTTATATCATTCTAATGTTGGGAGGCTGAAGTAAAAAAAAATTGGGCCTTCGCTGCTTTATCATCATTAATCTTTTCCCGGGGAAGATGACGAGGATGGGGAGCGAAGGCTGCCTGAATTGCTGATGTGCATAAACCAAATGGATCGCAGGGGCGAAACCATTTGCATTTACTTTTTTTTTTTTAAACACGCACACATGCTTCTCGTAGGGAGTGGAACACAGGTTGGGGCACAAGGGGGTCTGCGAGGACGTATAGAGAGTTGTGTCTTGCAAAGGGGAGCCTTCTCGAAGTCAAAAGAGGACGGCAGAGCCCCCACTGCATCAAAATTGCACTGAACAGAATAAAAGAATTGGGAGGACTTCTGAGGTCATCTAGTCCAACCCTCTACTGCTCAAGCAGGAAACCCTGGTGGGAGATTAAACTCATACAGGCTCCCTTCTAAGCAGCAGAATTACAGCCCTTTGCTCAGGCAGGATGATGGCTAACCTTTTAGCCATTGTGTGCCAGGAAAAGGGGGAGCGGGGCGGGGGAGGTTCGCGCGCGCGTGCCCACACCCCATAATTCTATGTGCCCCACCCATGTGCGTGCGAAGCTCCTGGCATGTGATGGCTCGGTAGGCCCATTTTTCTTTCTCACCTGGCTCCAAATCCTCTCTATGCATCTGGGGAGGGCGAAAACAGCCTTCCCCACCCCCTCGGAGGCCTGAAACGGCCCATTTCCCAACTTTTGGTTGGATAGGAAGTGACATTTTTTGCTGTCCCCAGCCTCCAGATACTCCTAGAGAGGCTTTCAGACCTCCGGAGGGCCTCTGAGGGAGTGGGGAAGGCTGTTTTTGCCCTCCCCAGATGCATAGAGAGGATCTGGAGCCAGGTGAGAAAGAAAAACGGGCCTTCCCCATCCCCCCAGGCCCTCCTGAGGCAGGAAACAGCCTGTTTCCTTACTTCTGGTGGGCCCAGAAGGTCCGAAAATCAGCTGGCTGGCGCATGCATGCGCGCCGGAGATGAGCTTGCGTGCCAGGCGACATGGCTACGCGTGCCACCTCTGGCACGCGTGCCATAGGTTCGCCATCATGGCCCTATACCATTTCAGACAAGTGGCTGCCCAGTCTCTTCTGAAAAAAACCTCCAGTCATGGAGCACCCACAACTTCTGGAGGCACGCCATTTCACTGGTTAATTCTCCTGTCAGGAAATTTCTCCTTAGTTCTAGGTTGCTTCTCTCCTCGATGAGTTTCCACCCGTTGCTTCTGCTCCTGCCTTCCGGTGCTTTGGAGAACAAGTTGACCCCTTCTTCTTTGTGGAAGCCCCTTAAATATTGGACGGCTGCTATCACGTCATCCCTGGTCCTTCTTTTCATCAAACTAGACAATACCCAATTCCGGCAACCGTTCTTCGTTATGTTTTAGCTTCCAATCCCCTAATCATCTTTGTTGCTCTTCTCGGCACTCTTTTCTAGAGTTTCCAAATCTTTTTTGTTTTTAATATCGTGGCAACCAAAACCGGATGCCATCTTCCAAGCATGGTCTTCTTCGATGCCAGTTCGATGATCAACCCCAAAGACTATTTACGCGATTCAATCCTTTTTGGAAGAGACGGATGGCCAAAATAGCAGATAAGAAAGTTGCCACATTCCTCCCTCTGTCATCTTTTCATCTCAATTGCGTCCAGGCCGAGAAACCGAAGCTGCAGCAAATCAACCCGATCTTAAAACATGCTTTTTTAATTGTTGTTGTTAATAAAACCTGATTTTTGAAATCGCCGTGGGGCCACGCTCCAAAAAGCAGGCAAAGGCGGGACAAAGAGACAGCAGCTAAATCCACTTTCCGTTTAATTTAATCGAAAGTTTAATGAACATTAAAATGAATTAATCAAGGTGCTGCAGGACAACTGCGCCCTGTGCGTTTAATAATTTTCTTTAGCCGGGATATTAAAAATGACAGTTCAGAGATAACCTCTGAATGGGGTCCAAAGATATTCGAGAGTTGTCTGGGAAGCTTGGATTTCAAAAACTGCATCCCGATTTATAATCCAAACCTTTCTCTTTTTCCATTTGTGGCACTAAAATCCATTTGAAACTCATGTGAAGTCTTGGTTTAATTCTCAGCACAGAACCAAATACAGTATATACACTTACTTGCTGGCGGGGAGGTGGAAAAATATATGATTAATTTGTTAATAATCATGATTTACCACATCTTCCTTTACAATGGAGTTCGGTGACTTAATGTTATAACGCTTTAAGATTAGATGGCCTAATGATATATAATTCAAAAGATTTTTAACCGAATCGTTATTTAGTGAGTCATAAAACCCTCTTAAAAATTAATCTTTCACGCACATCCGGCTTATCCAAAGTTAGCATTTAATTAGATGGCCTTGGCGCAAATGAGCATACTATTTTATTTGCTCAATCAGGATGTGCCTCTCCAGTAATTAGAATTAATTCAAGCCATTGACTCACACCTCCTAACAAACAATATAAAACATTAGGGAAAACAGAAATAAATGGAGGGGCGGAGTTGTTTTTTGCCCCCCCCTTCTTTCCCAAATCTTCTCCACAAAACAAAACGTCACATCCTTACTTTCACAAGACCCCAAAAATGTCTCCCATGCAGAAGGACGCATGAAGTACATGAATTTCATGCATGCATTTTTTTTTTTTTTTGATACAGGAGAATGTTTGCATATGAGGGATCCTTGGGGGTCTTTCAGCTCGGTGGTTTTCCTGCAGACGTTTCATGACCCAACTAGGGAACTTCATCAGTGCCAGTGAGTGTGAATTGCTCCCTGTTTATATATAGTAGCTCTGAGCTACTTGGAATCCTGCGTTATTCTATTCTATTCTAATTCTCTCCTCTCCTCTCCTCTCCTATTCTATTATATTCCTAAATTCTATTCTATTCTATTCTATTCTATTCTATTCTATTCTATTCTATTCTGTTCTATTCTATTCTATTCTTCTATTCTATACGTTATTCTATTCTAATTCTCTCCTCTCCTCTCCTATTCTATACGTTATTCTATTCTATTCTATTCTAATCCTCTCCTCTCCTATTCTATTCTATTCCTAAATTCTATTCCATTCCATTCCATTCCATTCCATTCCATTCTATTCTATTCTATTCTATTCTTTTCTTTTCTAGCTTGGCTTGACAAAATCAGCTGGATGGCTTTTGTTTTCCAGCAGATAGTAAAATCCCATTAATGTTCTCACTTAATTTATCTCATTTGGGCTGTCACCAATCATAGAATTTTAACCCAGTAATTTCCTGTGATGCAAAGCATAACAGAGTATGAATATTTAAATGCTTCCCCACCCTCTCCTGCACATTTAATTTTGGTATTCTATTCACTTTAGAAACCTCCCTCCGCCTTCTCTACAGTATTTTTCAATTACAGCCCAGATGTTCTAAGGTGTCGGCGGGCAAAGCAGAGTTTTGAGGGGTATTTCCTCAGAATTGCCATGAAGATTCCGCACCAGCTTCAGGAGTCATTTGCAAACTCATGTTTTATTCTGAAATTCCCTCTCCCAGCCTCTTCGAACTTCCCAAAAGTTCCTCCTTAATATCCCTGTTAGTTATTATACCACGTAAAGCGAAGAGGATGTTTGTAGCTCTGGATGCAATTGTGAATGCTGCTGGCTGAGCTGAGCTGTTTTCTTGCAGACATTTCTTTACCCAACTAGGTAACATCATCAGCGCTGGAAGGGACCGAGGATATATTTGATCTGTCCCCGTCTACACACACACACACAAACACAGTCAGCCGAGGGTTAAGAAAGTACTTGGCACGCACACAGGTTGTTATCTCAAACTTGGCAGCAATATAAGCACCGTCTGCCAAGAGCTTTTACTGCAACAGATAACATAAAATTACATACGCATTGCAAATAGTCCAGCAAAACAATATCCCTTTCGGCAGCTTCAGACGTTGTTCAAGTGACTAGCCAAAGTTCGTTTTTGTTCGTCACAAGGATCACTGGCCACCACCCTCTATTATATAGTCTCTGGGGTGTGGTCCAGTGACTCAGTTCTAATCCCTAGCACGCCTCCTTAACTGCTGCAACCGTTTATCACGCCTTCGTTGGCGTGCATCCAGGAATGACGGCTCTCCTTCTTCGCTCTCATTCGAGACACCTGGCTCCTGGCTAATCTCCTCTCCCTCGGCCGGCACCTGAGACAGTGCCAGAGGGGAGGGGCCTGGAGAGGGAGGCCTGGCTGACTCCTCTCCCTCATGTTCGGCGCTTTCTTCCTCCGATGAGATAGGCTTAGAGGGCGGGGCCACAACAATATTGTATATAAACAGGGAGCAAACCCCACTCCCTTCTAGCACTCATAAGGTTACCTAGCTGGGTAATGAAACGTCTGCAAGAAAACAAGTAAGCTCTGAGAGCACAAGGACCCTACACTCCTCCTCTCTCCGAACTCCATTCCCTTCTAGCACTGATGAGGTTACCTAGCTGGGTCATGAAACGTTTGCAAGAAAACAACCCAGCTCAGAGAGCACCAAGGACCCCACAGTTCTCTTCCTCCATCTATTCTTCTCCTTCCTCCTCTCCCCAAATCCCACTCCTTTTTTTTTTTTTTAATTTGATTTATATGCTGCCCTTCTCCGAAGACTCAGGGCGGCTTACAGTACGTTAAGCAATAGCCTTCATACTTTTGTATATTTATACAAAGTCAGCTTATTGCCCCCACAATCTGGGTCCTCATTTTACCTGCCTTAGAAAGGATGGAAGGCTGAGTCGACCTTGAGCCTGGGGAGATTCGATCTTACTTTAATTGCAGACAGCTGGTGTTAAATTATAGTGCTCTGCCTGTTGAGCTATCCAGGCTCCTTTTTAGCCTAATGACGTTACCGATAATGTAAAGTCTCCAAGAAACCCACCCAACTCAGAGAGCACCAAGGACCCCCCCAGTCCTCTTCCTCCATCTCTTCTTCTCCTTCCTCCACTCCTCAAACCCCACTCCTTTTTAGCCTGATGATGTTACCTAATTGGGTAATGAAACGTCTCCAAGAAAACTCAAGAGAGTTTTCTGCTCAGAGAACACCAAGATATTTTCCATCGGTAATTAGGAGATTCCTAGAAGACAATGTCCCTTTGGAACAGGTAAGTTTGAAGTGTGTAGGGCGTATAACTCCTTTCCGACATAGGTCAGAAAGTTGGGGACTGGAACTGCAGTTCTACGAGGAAGGTCCCTAACTGAGGAACATTATTTGAAAGCATCTCAAAGATGGTTTCATCTCCAAGAGGGACAAACTCTTATTCTGCGATCAGTAAGTCAGCTTTCCCCAGCTTGATGCTTGGGAGCTGCAACCGAGCGAGTGAAAGATGCCAAACGGAGGGGGAAAAAAGGGCCCCCTCTGTTTTGGAGGATTTATTCCTATTTCACATTCCCCTCGTCAAAAGAGGGTTAATTTCATTAGAAGAGAGAACAAATCCCGGCCGTAAAAAGTGCAGCCACAAATGGCCTCTTAAATAAATACGCTCTTTAAAAGCACCATAAACACAATGCTGTGTTTGCTCAGAAATCTGCCACCGGATCTTGTAATGAACAGATGCTGTTAAAAGGGGGGAAAGAAAGAAAAGAAAAGAAAGAAAAGAAAAGAAAGAGGGAAGGAAAGAAGAAAGAAGGAAGGAACGAAAGAAGGAAAGAAAGAAGGAAGGAAGGAAGGAGGGAAGGAAGAAAGAAAGAAAAAAAGAAGGAAGGAAAGAAGGAAGGAAGGAAAGAAAGAAAGAAAGAAAGAAAGAAAGAAAGAAAGAAGGAAGGAAGGAAGGAAGGAAGGAAGGAAGGAAGGAAGGAAAGAAAGAAAGAAAGAAAGAAAGAAAGAAAGAAAGAAAAAGTGACACCCAGAGCTAAAAAACAGGCTGTGCATTTTTAAAACTCTTAAATGTGGCTTTGCTAGATTCCTTGAATATATTTCTCCATTTGGAGGGTGAAATGTTTTTAAAACACAGACCGGAGGGGGAGGAAGTTCTTTGTAACCTGCCCCCAATCTGTGAACCAGACCGAAAATGAACTGGATTCTCTTCTGCTGGAGAAAATATGTGTGTTTGTGTGTATGTATGTATGTGTATGTATATATCAGTGGTGGCAGAGGTGAAATGCTACCGGTTCGGACTGGTTCGCCCGAACCTGTTAACGATGGCGATGTGCGGTTTGGAGAACCGGTAGTGACGGCAGAGCGAAGCTCCACCCACCCGCCTGGTTGTCGTTACTTCCTGGTTTTAACCAGGAAGTAACCTGTTTTATACCCTCTGCGCGTGCACAGAAGGGTTTGCGCACATGCAGATGTGACATGTGTGCACGCACGAGCAAAGCTCTCTCTCTCGCGCGCCCGGCACGTGCACTTCCGAACCAGTAGGGAAGGTTAAGTAGATTTCACCCGAGTGATGGTATTCAGGCGGTTCTATTAGGTTCGGGCGAATTGGTAGCAGCGGCTGTGGGAAGCTCCGCCCACCTGCCACGATGTCATCACGTCCCGTTTTTGATTCTTTGCACATACGCAGAAGGTCCTGCTTATGGGCGGAGGTGGTGCGGATGAGTGAAGTGAGCGCGCGAGTGCGCTCACATTTGCGAACCGGTAGTGAAGGTAAGTCAATACCACCCCTGGTGTATATGTATATGTATATGTATATGTGTATGTATATAGAAATAGAACAACAGAGTTGGAAGGGACCTTGGAGGTCTTCTACTCCAACCCCCTGCTTAGGCAGGATACCACTTCAGACAAATGGTTGTCCAACATCTTCTTAAAAACTTCCAGTGTTGGCGCATTCACAACTTCTGGTGGCAAGTCGTTCCACTGGTTAATTGTTCTCACTGTCAGGAAATTTCTCCTTAGTTCTAAGTCTCCTTGATTAGTTTCTACCCGTTGCTTCTTGTCCTGCCCTCAAATGCTTTGGAGAATAGTTTGACTCCTTCTTCTTTGTGGCAACCCCTTGAGATATCGGATGATCTCCAATCTAGCACAATTAGTTGGTATTGACCGAGAGGAATCACATTGGAAAATGCTAATTCTAACCCTCCAAATAAACCTTACGCCAACTGACCGTTGACTCAAACACTTCATGGAACTCCTGTCCGTCCGTGTGCGAATATCTCTGTTTTTAGATCTCAAGACTCTGGCTCTACAGGAGTCCTTGGTGGAATGACAGATTAATAATCTAAAAAAGAAAATCGATAACGTTTCGTGAAAATAAAATAACGACAGGAGGTGAGCGGAGGTTTTTGTCCTTTGTCTGAGAAAATAATAGCATCCTCTAATAGGTGGCCTTTTGTTTTTGTTTTTTTTGAGCGCCTGGCCATTTCTTCCTCTCAAGTCTGGAATTTTTATCCTCCCTTCTGCTCATAAAAACAATTCAATCCTTTTCTTTCGGCTATCGGGAATGTTGACTTATGAACATGGGTTGATTTTGAGCCATGTATAATTAAGTGAAGGATAATAACATTAGACCAAGCTTAAAATCAATTAAATTGAATAAAACGCAATATGATTCGAGGGGAAGATTAACTAGGCTGTCACATAAAATTGTATTTTTGAAATTTTTTATTCTAATTAAACATGTTCTAATTAAATGACCGCAGCTTTCTCCTTTCGCCCTCCTTCGCCCGCCAACCCCCCCCCCGGCCCGCCCGCCTCGAGATCCTTGGTATCTATTTCAAACGGCATGTTCATTAAAATTATATTCTATATCTCATTAGAAATGGCTGCTCTTCTTCCTTGAATAATACTTGGGTGTGCAAACCACTAACAAAAAGGCTTAATCTTTGCCCCCGATCCTGGGTGTTCTCCGTGGCAATATTTTGCAGAGTCTGGCTGTTGATCCTCAGGTCTCCAAAAAAAACAAGCCAAACGCACCACCATAATAAAATAAAAAAATAAAAAATAAAATAAAATAGAATAAAATAAATAAAATAGAATAAAATAAATAAAGTAGAATAGAATAAAATAAAACGGAATAAAATAAATGAAATCAAGAAAATAAAATAAAATAAAATAAATGAAATAAATGCAATACAATGCAATGCAATACAATACGATTTAGAGTAGAATAGAGTAGAATAGAATACGAATTAGAGTAGAGTAGAGTAGAGTAGAGTAGAGTAGAGTAGAGTACAACACAACACAACACAACACAACACAACACAATACAGGTAATCCTCGACTTATGACCACAATTTCTGTTGCTAAGTGAGACACTTGTCTTTCGGTCGCCGTGAGTAGCCAGAAATATAATTTTTCCAAACAAACAAACAAACAAACAGAGTTTTGCTCCCATTTCTTGCCACCGTTGTTCAGTGAGTCACGTGGTTGTTAAGTGAATTGGGCACTGAGTTTGCTCCTCAGAAGGTCGCAAAAAGGGGATCGCGTGACCCCGGGGCACTGCGCCTGTCTTAAACATGAACCACTTGCCAGGCGTCTGAATTTGGATCATGCGACCACAAGGATGCGGCAATGGCGGCTTAAAGTGTGAAAATCGGCCATTGGTCACCTTTTTTTCCAGTGCTGTTGTAACTTCAAAACGGTCACTAAACGAAGGACTACCTGTCCTTGCCTGGGTCAGCCCTGGTGGTTACAACTGGCCTCCTGGATAATTTGTAGGACAGGTGGACCCCTGGAGCAGGTGCTTTGCCTGCCTCCTTCTCCCTGTCCTGGAGGCTGCCAAGACCACCAAAGAACTGAATTTCCAAGCTAGACCCCGTGGCTGGAACGGTGCCCCCCAAAGACGTTAAGTTGTTGAAGGGGTGCCAGATGCGGACAACCAGATTCACCCCTGAACTAGGTATTTTATTGCTCACGTCTACAGGAATCTTCTCAGGTTGGCGGTTCGTACCTGGACGAGATTAGATAAGGTTCAACGGCATTCAAGAGAGATCAGACCTTGCGCTCTTTTGCAGCTACATACAGATTCCAGACTAATTGCCCGCTTGACTCCTCCATCTAGTTTAGCCGGTCTCTCTCCGACCTTGGGATTGTGAGTGGAACTGGCGGGACAATGCCAAAATAGGAAGCTCTGGGCAGCGGGCTGCAAAATCTAACTTTGAGGGACGCGTTGGGGGCACCCTCGGCAAAAGCGGGCGGGGTAAAAGGGCAGCTGGAACCGGAATCCGTGCTTCGTTGGATTCCGTTGATAAACGAATCATCGTTCGCAGGATTACCCTCTGTGCCATTGGTCCTTCTAGCACATTAAAAAGGCCAGAATCGAGGAGGAGGATGCATGGGAGTGGGGGGTGGGTGGGTGGCAGTGAGGGGTTTCTACCGGTTCGCCTGAACCGGTAGTGGTGGTGGTGGGAGGCTCCGCCCACCCGCCCGGATGTCATCATGGATTCTCTGCGCATGTGCAAAAGTCCCGCACGCAAGTGAAGCAAGCACATACACATGCTCTCTCACAGTTCCGAACTGGTAGTGAGGGTAAGTGGAACCCACTACTGGTGGGTGGGCTAGCTCCCTGGAGCTGTGGCTTATGGGTCTCTCTCTCTCTCTTTTCCTTTCTCTTTCTCTCTCTCTCTGTGTCTTCCTTTCTCTTTCTCTCTCTCTGTCTGTCTCTCTCTTTTCCTTTCTCTTTCTCTGTCTCTTTTCCTCTCTTTCTCTCTTCCTTTCTCTCTCTCCCTTTCTCTCTTCCTTTCTCTCTCTGTCTTCCTTTCTCTTTCTCTCTCTCTCTTCCTTTCTCTCTTTCTCTCTTTTTCCTTTCTCTTTCTCTCTCTCTTTCTCTCTCTCTCTCTCTGTTTTCCTTTCTCTCTCTTTCTCTCTCTTTTGCGCTCTCTCTCTCTCTCTGTGTGTGTGTGTTTCATTTCTTCGGCGAAATCCAGAAGAAGAGGGCAGGCAAGCATCCTGGTTGGGGCAATTACCGATTCACAGATCCAGCCTAGCAAATCAGTTAAATTAAACCTGTATTTCATCTAAGTGGGAAGAGAGTGTGTCTCCAATTGCTGGGCCCCACCGGTAACTTAAGTTTTCTCATTTCATCCTCCGATACTCCTAAGTAAATAAAACAACACGGCTGGGGAGGGGGAAGAAGAGGGAGGAATAGAAGTGAGGAGATGTGGGGTGGGGCGGGGTGAGGTTGGAAGGGACGGGTAGAGTGAGAATCAAGTTTTTCACCCCCACAAAATGGAATCTGTCACTTCCCGGGCTGTGATCTTTTCAGCTCCTGCACCCTTAAATGTGCGGGGAGACATTATATGCGCTTTCTATTTAGCAATTTAATTATATCTTTGCAGCCGGAGAGTGGCAATGGCTTGCAGTAATAATCAGGTGAAAGCATTCTCGCATTAATATGCCGGAATCCGATGTGTTAATTTGATGCAACTTTGCCTTGACAATATGTGATTAATTTGTTCCAGGGCTAGCTTGGCTCCCGGGCTCTCTGACAGTTGAAAATGCTGGGTTTCTTTTCCCTCGTATCACTGGTTGACACCTCTCAGCCCTCCGTTTTCCTTAGGACCACTGCTAATTTGTAATGAACTGGATTTTCCAGGAGGAGGAGGAGGAAGGAGGGGGCACCTTCATTTTTAATTCTGTCGGTGTCACCTCCTTGAGGAAAATTACAAGTTTCCGTAGGTGTGATTAGTGCCACACTCCGCCTGATAAGAGGTTTGAGGAAACAAAGCTTTTCGAAAAGAGAAGTTCGGTATTTAATCTGCAGAAAACAGATTTATTGCCTCTAGACAGATAAATATAATAGAGCATCCTCTTGTTTCTTCTTCTCCTTCTCCTTCTTTTCTCCTCCTCCTCCTCCTCCTCCCCACCTCCAGGTTGGAGAAGGAGGATAGAGCTGATTTGCTAGGATTTCTTTCATAATAATTTCTTCTTCCTCCTCCTCTTCCTCTTCCTCAGGTTGGAGAAGAAGGATAGAGCTGATTTACTAAGATTTCTTTCATAATAATTTCTTCTTCTTCTTCTTCTTCTTCTTCTTCTTCTTCTTCTTCTTCTTCTTCTTCTTCTTCTTCTTCTTCTTCTTCTTCTTCCTCCTCCTCCTCCTCCTCCTCCTCCTCCTCCTCCTCCTCCTCCTCCTCCTTCTTCTTCCTCTTCTCCTTCTCCTTCTCCTCTCCCTCTTTCTAGATCCTTATTTAGGAATCCTGTATCTTTCTCTGGCAGCTTCTTTCAAAACTTTTTTTTTTTTTTTGGAAAACTGGAACAATTAAATGCTATATTGCAGTATGTTGCTCACCCTTCCCCCCCCAAAAAAAGACATTCATCAATAAATCCTTCCGAAAGAAGCTTACTTGAACAGCCATCAGAGAGAGGCTGATTTGGCATTCAAACATTGCAAATATCCCAAATGATAACGGCAGGTGAGTTTAACTTTCACAGTACAACGAGAGCTACCGGACGCTTGCCTGGAGCTCCTTCTGGTTTGAAGGACCTCGCGCTGACATAAATATATATTTTCCTAAGCTCCTGGTGCCAAGAGACGTATTACCTTTGATACTAGAAGTAATGTATGGGTCACTCTGAGCTACTGACATCCATAGCCTTGTCCTTGTCCTCCACCAACGGCCGAATCCCCCCCGCCCCTTTCAGAGTTGTCCATGCTCATGTCCATCAATTCATCTGCTGGTGGCAGGTCTCAGGGTTTAATCGGCCACCGGTTGAAAGAGTGCTTCTTACCGTTGTCTGTTCTGAATGACCCATTATTTCTTGATTTATACAGTCATTTATACACCACCCCTCTTCGGAGATTCAAGGTGGCTAGGCCTCATTATTCAGCTTCACTAAGGTGAGCTCAGGTTTCTGGTGTTTATGAGCGATGGAAGGAAAGTTCTCCCTACAGTTTCCCTGGGCAGCATTTTATTTTATTTTTTTGGACCTCAAACCCTGTCTTTCATGGAACTGACCTTTTTCGTAAAGTTTCCCCACCCCACCGCCCCCGAATGTCAGACTTCTTGACGGGAGGATCTATCAATTTTAGTCTTCTGGAAATTCATCCGCCCATTCAAGAAGCAGGTGACAGCAGGGAAAAATCAAGGGCTTGATCCTGCTAGACACATGATAAGAAATAGGCCCTAGATCTTGGCTAGGATATGGCAATAAACATGTCCTATGTACCTTAAGGTAAAGGTTCCCCTCGCACATATATGTGCCAGTCGTTCCTGACTCTAGGGGGCGGTGCTCATCTCCGTTTCAAAGCCGAAGAGCCAGCGCTGTCCGAAGACGTCTCCGTGGTCCTGTGGCCGGCATGAGTCAACGCCAAAGGCGCACGGAATGCTCTTACCTTCCCACCAAAGGGGGTCCCTATTTTTCTACTTGCATTTTTTTTTTTACGTGCTTTCGAATTGCTAGGTTGGGAGAAGCTGGGACAAGGAATGGGAGCTCACTCCGTTACGCGGCGCTAGGGATTCGAACCGCTGAACTGCCGATCGACAAGCTCAGCGTTTTAGCCACTGAGCCACCGTGTCCCATAGATCTTGGCTAGGATATGTCAATAAACATGTCCTATGTAAGTTGGAAAGGAACAAAAAAAAAGCCCAAAACACCTCCTCTCTCTCTCTCTCCCTCCCTCCCTCCCTCCCTCCCCCTCTCTCTCTCTCTCTCTCTCTCTCTCTCTCTCTCACACACACACACACAGTTAAAATAAAATCTGTGAAATTGGTAGGTTCTCTTTTGATTCCTTTCCTGACAATCTCCATGCCGTGGGACTTCTCTTGCCACCAGAGCTGCTGCACGTTAAGTCTATTTTCATGAATTTATCTTCCTTGGGTCCCCTTTGAAAGATGACTGACAGCTTAACTTTAAACAGTGAGGAGAAAACAGAACTTAAATCTATATTAATGCTGCGACCTGGAAGATTTAAGGAAGCTCCGTCTTAGGTTGTCAGTATCATTTATGCTGACGAAGGACCCCAAAAATGTCCCAGAACTCAGAATTGGAAACTGGACCTCCATATTTTTCAGCTTAAAAGAGAGAGAGAGAGAGAGAGAGAGAGAGAGAGAGAGAGAGAGAGAGAGAGAGAGAGAGAGAAATTCTGCAACTTCTGAAGCTTTCCCGCGGAGATGATAATAATTAATGGGGTGGGTTCCCACGACACCCCCCCCTCTCTCCCCCCCCCCCAGCTATTTATTCAAGAAATATGCTGCCAAAGAGAATTAAAAAGTAATGAAAAGAGCAGCTAGCAAAACCATTTATTTGTTCAGGTTTCTCCTTACAATAGGGAGATTATGTCTAATGACAATATGATTCCGGGGTGAAAAATGACAGGCTGATTTATTTTTATTTTTTTTTTACCAAAAGAAAAATTAATCTTGCAAGCCTACTTATAAATCATAGGATGTCAGTAAAAGTAACCAACTGTTGTTTTTATTAACAGATGTGCATCTGGATATGGGTATGTGAGGTACGGGGCTGCCTGTTCCCGGGCCGACATGATTAACTCTTTGGTGGCATCCTGAGAAAATTAATTTTAAGGGAGAGGTAAAAGGTAACGGTAACGATTCCCCTCGCACATTTGTGCTGGTCGTTCCCGACTCTAGGGGGCGGTGCTCATCTCCGTTTCAAAGCCGAAGAGCCAGCACTGTCCGAAGACGTCTCCGTGGCCATGTGGCCGGCATGACTCAACGCCAAAGGCACACAGAATGCTGTTTCTTTCCCACCAAAGGTGGTCCCTATTTTTCTTCTTGCATTTTTTTTTTACGTGCTTTCGAACTGCTAGGTTGGCAGAAGCTGGGACAAGGAACGGGAGCTCACCCCGTTACGCAGCACTAGGGATTCGAACCGCTGAACTGCCGACCTTTCGATCGACAAGCTCAGCGTCTTAGCCACTGAGCCACCGTTTCCCCTTAAGAGAGAGGACGGGAGGCCAAATGTTTGATTGAGGATTCTTTTGATTTAAGAGCTCTCCGAGGAAGTTGATGTCCATCCAGTGGGTAATGATGACTTGGACGATAGAACAGAATAAGAGAGTTGGAAGGGACCTTGGAGGTCTTCTAGTCCAACCCCCTGCTCAGGCAGGAGATCCTAAACCATTTCAGACAAATGGATGTTCAGTCTCTTCTTGAATGCCTCTAGTGATGGAGCACCCATAACTTCTGGAGGCA